>NW_003852738.1:224726-285634 GCF_000181295.1 Otolemur garnettii
CAAAGGAATTGCAGGGTCAAATGGCAGGTCTATTTTTAGTTCTCTAAGTGTTCTCCAGATGTCTTTCCAAAAGGAACATATTAGTTTACATTTCCACCAGCAGTGTAGAAGTGTTCCCTTTTCTCCACATCCACGCCAGCATCTCTGGTTTGGGGATTTTGTGATATGGGCTAATGCTAATCTTACTGGAGTTAGGTGATATCTCAAAGTAGTTTTGATTTGCATTTCTCTGATGATTAAGGATGGAGACCATGTTTTTATAACACATTCTTCTTAGTAAATTACTTAATAATAGGGAAAAAGTATCTTATGGACTCAATACTAATATGAAACCAATATATAAATAGCTACACATGCACACAAAAAATAAAATACAAGTATAGTCTAGCAATGGGAAGTGAAGAAGGGGGAGAGGAGTGGGGAGGAGGGAGGTCAATTGATATTGGCAGAACCTCACCTAATGTGCACAATGTGAGATTGTTCAGCATACCCTCTGAGTGAAGGGCTCAACTACAAGCTGAACTTTACCTTATAATTGAAAAATATTTTACCTAAATATTTGTAGCCTCATATTAACTTGAAATAAAAATAAATAAATAAAGAGGCAGAAGAGAGTAAATTTAGAGCAATTGCTTAAAGAGTTATGGGACTAGAAGAAGTATATGAACACATATATTATAGGTATTTGTGAAGGAGAACAAAATCCTAAATGCATGGAAGCTCTAGTTGATAATATTATAGTTGAAAATTCCCTAAGCATTGCCAAAATTTATGATATACACCTACTAGATAAATATTGAAACCCAGGATGACTCAACACAAATAGAGCATCTCCTACATACGTTGTAATTAACCTAGACAAAGTCAAAACAAAAGAAAACATTCTATAATCAGCCAGGCATAAGCAGCATCTAACCCATCAAGTTACTAACTGATTTCTCAGTGAATACTTTACAAGCTAGAAGGGAGTGGTTACCTACCTTTAATACTCTCAAGGAAAACAACTTCCAGCCTGGGATTCTGTACCCTTAATAACCTAAGTATCATATTTAATGGAGAATTCAAATATTTCACTGAAAAGAAAACATTGTGAAATTTTCCACTACAAGACTTGCTGTGAAGGAAGTACTCAAACATGCACTACAGACAGACAAACAGAATGGATCCTCAGTAACATAAAGACAGCTAGAAACTAAATGCCAAACCTAACTACAATAATGATCCACCTGGAGAAACATGGCAACTGAATCCCACTCAACAAGACAAGATGAATAGAAATCAACCATACTTATCAATTCTCTCAACATATGTGAACAGCTGGAATTCCCCACTGAGAAGACACAGGCTGGCTGATTGAATAAAAAAGTAGAAGCCATATATATGCTGTCTTCAGAAAACACACCTAATCCCCAAGGACAAATCAAGGCTTAAGGTCAAGGATTAGAAAACAATATTTCATGCAAATGGAAGCCCAAAGAAAGTGGAATTGCAATGCAATTGACTTTATAATTGACAGATATAGCTGACTTTAAAGCAATAAAAGTCAAAGATGGACATTATGTACTAATCAAGGGAAGAATTCAACAAAAAGACATGTCAATCCCAAGTATTTATACACCCAATGTATATGCTCCCAGATTTATAAAGCAAAATCTACTTGGTTGAGGAATATGATAAAAAACATCATAATAGCTGGGACCTTTAACACCCCACTGATAGAAGTAGACAGATGTTCCAATCAGATATTAAATGAAGAACCATTGGCCTTAAACACAACTCTAGAACAAATGATCTTAACAGATGTATACAGAACATTTCACCTCATGGTAAATGAGGTGACAAGTTACCAAAAGATGTGGGATTCTACAAAAGCAGTCCTAAGAGGGAAATTCATTGCATTACATCCAGAAATCAGAAAGAACACAGTTCAACAATCTGATGAATCATCTTAAGAAACTGGAAAAAGAACTACCCAATCTTAAACCTAGCAGAAGAAAAATAACCAAAATCAGATCAAAACTAAATGAAATTGAGAACAAAAGTACCTTCATAAGATTAATGAAACAAAATATTGGTTCTTTAAAAAGATTAAAAAAAGAAATTGACAAACCTTTGGTAAAATTAACAAGCCACCAAAATTAAGCTCTCTAATAAACTCAATCAGAAAAAAAGGGGAAATACCATGGAAATACAAAATATCATCACTGAATACTACAAAAACCACTATACCCTAAAATTTGAAAATGTGGAGGAAATGTTCAAATACCTACAGTCACACTATCTCCCTAGACTCAACCAGGAAGAAATAGAACACTTGAACAGTCCAACATTGAACTCTGAAATCGAAACAACAATCAAAACTGTCTCATCAAAATCAATTCTGAAGCAGGTAGTTTCACACCAGATTTCTATGAAACATTCCAATAAGAGCTGGTACCTATATTAATGAATCTATTGAGAAGAAAGAAATCCTCCCCTCTCTTTCTGTGAAGCAAATATCACCCTGATACCAAAACCAAGAGAGAGCACAATGAAAAAGAAAATTATCGACAAATAACTTTAATGAATGCAGATACAAAAATATTTAATAAAATTTTAGCAAACAGAATTCAACTACACATCAAAAAAAATTTATCATGACCAAGAGAGCTTCATATCAAGGATGCAAGGCTGGTTCAACATATGCAAATCTTTAAATATAATTCATCACATAAACAGAAGAACAAACAAAAACCATATGATCCTTTTGATAGGTTCAGAAAAAATCATTTGACTAAATTCAACACATTTTTTGAAAAGAACACTAAAGTAAATGGACTTAAATGAGACATTCCTAAAATTAATAGAAGTCCACTATGGTAAAACAATAGCCACATTCATATTAAATGACGAAATCAGAAAGTATTTCCACTTAGAACAGGAATCAGACAAGGTTGTCCTCTATTGAAACTACTATTTGACATAGGGATGGAAATTCTCATTAAAGCAATGAGACAAGAGAAGGATATCAAGTGTATCCAAATGGGGACATACGTGTAGATGACATGATATTATATCTAAGAAATCTCAAAGACTCAATCAACAGACACTTGGAGCTGATAGAGACATACAGTAGTGTCTCAGGATATAAAATTAATGTACACAAATCAGTAGCCTTCATATATGCCAACAAAAGTCAAACAAAGAATCAAATAAAAAAAACAACACAATTACCTGACAATAGCATCAAAGAAAATGAAATATCTTGGAATATATTTAACAAAGGATGTGAAGGATCTCTATGGAGAGAAATATGAAAATCTGAGAAAAGAAATTGAACAGAATGCAAATTAATGAAAGGACATATCAAGTTCATGTCTTGGAAGATCAACATTGCTAAAATGTCTATACTACCCAAAGTGATCTACAGATTCAGTGCAATTTCCATAAAATTACCAACATCATACTTTTCATATTTTGAAAAAAGTCGTTTTGCAATTCATATGGAATCAGAAAATAAACCTGAATAGCCAATGTGATTTTATGAAATAAAAACAAATCTGGAGGCATCACATTATGAGGTTTCAGTCTAAACTATAAATCTATGGTGATCAAAACAGCATGGTATTGGCATAAAAATAGAGACATAGACCTGCAGAACACAATGGAGAATCTAGAGAGGAAACCAGCCTCATGTTTCCATCTGATTTTTGACAAAGCAAACAAAAGCACACACTGAGAAAAAGAATCCCTATTCAGTAATTGGTGCTGCAAGAATGGGTTAGCCACATGTAAAAGACTGAAAATGAAACTGAGAAGGGATACAAAGAAAAGGGCTTCAAGGGTAAGGTGACCAGATTTTAACACTGGTAAAGCAGGACACCATTGAGGGGGGCAGGTCCTGGGGGCGGGGCCTGACCACAATGCAAACTTTGATAAACAGATCTCGATAATCAGTTCTCAACAATTATTTGTTATTATTAAAGTTTAACATTATAAAATTAACAAAAATAATATAAAATGCATATCCTGGCGAAATAGCCACATGGTAGCCGAAAACCGAAAACCGTATATTCCCTTCCTGTTCTCCCGTGTTCCCTAGCTTGTCGTTCATTTGTTCAAAAATTAGGGCTTTTTAAAAACGCCACAGGACACAGGACAAATTGTTAAAAATCAGGACTGTCCTGCCAAAAGCAGGACGTCTGGTCACCTTACTCTAGAGAGGGGAGGAGTCCTTCTGAGCTAAGTGTCCTTACCTAGAAGCAAGGGAAGGAGCCAGTCTCCTGATACCTTGCCCAGGAGGGGAGTAGGGAGTTTACATTAGCCTTTCCATTTCCAAAAGAAGTTACATTAACCTCTTCATTCCCAATGAAGTTACATTAACCTCTTCATTCCCAAATGGAGTTACATGAACCTTTTCACCAGCCGAAAACTGTATATTCCCTTCCCATTCTCCCACTCTTCCCTAGCTTGTCATCCATTCTTTCCAAAAATTGGGACTTTTTAAAAACGCCATGGGACGTGGGACAAATTGTTAAAAATCAGGACTGTCCAGCCAAAAGGGGGACGTCTGGTCACCTTATTCAAGGGGGTTTGAAGAGGAAGAAAGCTTGGCCTGTTGAACAAAGAAGTCTGCCCCTAAGAACATTTACTACTCAACAGTTCTCAACAAATGTATGAGGTAACCTAGGCAACAAATGACCAATAGAAAAAAACAATAATCAATGACCAATACAAAAGAGCAATAATTCCTGGTGATGCAGAGTAGCCAAAGAAAGAGTTGCAACCAATTGCAAATAAAGAGAAAGGGGGATATTTATACCTTTGATGGCTTTGCATCTATGTCTCTCTCACCTCTTCTCCTTCACTTTCAAATCTCTTTAGAAGGGCTCTTAATTTTCCCTTTGTTATTAAATAAAATTACTCTTTGTTATACTGAATTTTGTACAGGTTACTTTTGTTCTCTATTCATGCTGCCTGTGCTGCTCCAGTTATATTTTTAGTTTCTATGCATTTTTGCTTTTGATTAGAACTGTACCTCAGTTGAACTTTCTAGCTCAGCTGAGTATTGAACCAGATCAACTGGGTTTGGGAGATCAGGACCCCCGACCCCCAACAGTGCCTCTCTACACTTACAAAAATTAATTCATAATGGATAAATATTTAAATCCAAAACACAAAACTATACACACCCTAGAAGAAAGTGTGTGAAAAAAACTTTGATCATATCATACTAGGGGAAGAATTTATGAAGAAGACCTCCTTGGTTTTCACACATTCACAACAACAACAAAAATAAATAAATGAGACCTAATCAAGTTAAAGAATTTTTAAACAGGTAAAGACACAATCCACAAAGTAAAAATACAACCTACAAAACGAGAGAAGAGATTTTCATGCTACTCCCCCAACAATGGGCTGATAACTTGAATCTGCTAAGAACTCATGCAAGTCAAGAAGAAAAAAAAATCAAACAACCCTATTAGAACAAGCAAGAGACACAAATGGGAACTTTTCTTGCAAAGATAGACTAATGGTAAACACACACATGAAAAAATGCTCATCATCGCTAATCAACAAAGACATGCAAATCAAAATCAAACTGGTATATCCCTTAACCCCAGAGAGATTGGCTTACATCATAAAGTCCCAAAACAGCAGATGCTGCCATGGATGTCGTAACAAAGGAACATTTATACACTGTTGGCAGACTGAAGACTATTGTAACCTCTGCGGAAGGCAGCATGGAGATTCCTCAAAAAGCTAAAAGTACACCTAACATTTGATCCTGCAATCTCCTTACTAGGTATTTACTCAAATGGGGAAAAAAGACATTTTATCATAAAGACACTTATACTCAGTGGTTTAAGGCAACACAATTCACCATTGCAAATATGTCAAAACAACCCAGTGTCTTCAATACATGAATAGATTAATAAATTGTGGCATATGTATACCATGTAATATTATTCAGTTATAAAAAGATGGAGATTATATATCTTTTTCAACCACCTGAATGGAATTGGAGACCATTCTCCTAAGTGAAGTATCACAAGAATGGAAAAACAAACATCACATGTACCCAGTACTAAATTGGAACTAGTAAATTAACACCTACATACTCACATGAAAGAAAAGCTCAATGAAATTCAAGCATGGGGTAGAGGATAGGGATTGGGTAAATTTCCACCCATGAATACACTGCAAGGATATAGGGCACAGTATATGGATGCAGGACACCCCTAGGAATCTTACTTTGACCTTACAAATGCAAACTATGGAATCTGTTTGTACCCCCATGTTAGTCTATAAAAACAAAAAAACAAAAAACAAACATAATAAAAACTGCTTTTGTTTCTCCCTTCCCAATTAATGAACATAAATATTCCATTCCAGAAATTTGCAACACAAAAACAGAAATTTCTCTATTCCCCAGACTCACAGTGTGATAGCTTTCTTCCCAAGAGGAGAAAGACTTCAAAGTTTTCCACTCCACCCCCACTTGCCTATTGCTGAGGATAAGTTCTGGGGAAGTGCAATTAAGAGATAAAGACTCCTTTTTTGAACCAGATCCCAAAACCTTGCCTGGTATCAGGCAGCTTCAATTATGTTTACCTGTTAAAAGTGAATAATATGAAATATATAAGACATCTTAATGTACTATCAGTAGACAGCAATGGCATGTTTAAAAATTCAAGTCCATATTTTAAAATATAATACAAATCATTAACGTTAATTTATGAAGTAGAATGAGCTGGATTTAGAAAGTGATGAAAGTGACACTTTGGACAATGAAATAATATAATTGTCATTTCTCATGAAAAACAAAAACCTCAATGGTTCTTGAAATAATTCCACTGTATTTTGTTATATTCTTTGTCATTATATTTGTGTAGTATCTTGATAGTCCCTGAAATAGTATCTTGGGTAATATTACACTAGCAACACACTAGATTTAGAATTATAAAACACGGCTTGACATTGAGTTCCTTAAACTTGTTAAACCTTGATTCTCCACAATGTTAAGTGGTATTTACATCTATTTCCATTAAAATATTGTTTTACATAATGACCAAAATAACAAAAATATACAGTGTCCATAAAAGTCATGTGAAATTTACTATGTTAAACTATTTTAAATTGCTCATGAACTTTATGTCCACCCTCTATTTGAAAGCTGTAAAGTAATTTTGTTCTTATATAAAAGAAGTCATGAAGCTATTATGGTAGGTTCACCAAATCACGACAACAAAGGGTAGCTGGGATCCATACTGCTGCTTCATAGGAAACCATCATGCCTGCCTTCAAGCCGGAAGGAAAAAGAAAGAAACAGAGAATATAGGGGAAAATAAATGTACTGGCAGCAATTTAATTTGTTTGCCTAGAAACTTCTCCATAGCAATTCCACTTTAACCTCATTGGCAACAACATAGTCACCACGGAGCAAGAATGACTGAGAAATATAATCTTATTTTAGGCCGTTGTTAGTTTAACTAAAAATCAGGGATTTTCTTGCTAAAGAAGAAAGGGAGAACAGATAGTCCAATAGACAACTATTAGTATTTTCTGAACCGTTCAATATCAATATCTTAATTCAAGCTCTCACATTTTTCTTAATACCAACTGGGTCTCTTTCATCATTTTTCCAAATCATCAGCAAGTACACACACACACACATGGAGGAATCCCTTTACTTCATGCATTTTCTTGGATTCTCTTAGCCCCAGCTCATGAAAATTGTGTTCATTAATTTCTCTGCCTTACAGCCTCAAAAATGTACTCTTAGTTTTTGAAGAAAATAAAGTATGAAATGCTATATTTCCTAATAAATTAAAACTATGTTTAGGGAACCAGAACAGAGAATATACATATACACATACATGAATATATAGGAAGGTAAGAGAGCTATTATTGCAAAAAAACTACTATGTAATTTAATATATTTTTCAATTAGATATGGTGAAGGCATCATAATCTTTTCAGTTCTTAAGGATTCTGGTATTTGCCCTAGCCCAAGTCAACTACTTATTTAGCAGGATTTTAACACTTAAGTCATTGACTCTGATGGAAAATCTTATTTGTCAACTTGGCTAGGTTATGATGCCTAGATATTTGGCCAATTATTATTATGCATATTTCTGTGAAGGTGATTTTGAAGTGATATTAACATGTAAGTCAATAGACTTGAGTGAAGAGACTGTCCTTCATAACATGGGTGAGCCTCATCCAATCAGTTGAAGGCCTTAATTAAAATAAAAAAGTCTGACCTTCCTAGAAGAAGGGAGAATTCTACCAGAAGACCATGTTGGGATGCAAACGGCAGCTCTTCCCTGGATCTCTAGCCTTCTGGTCAATGCTGCAGATTTCGGCCTTCCCAAGCCTCCACAACTGAGAACCAATTCCTTAAAACAATCTCTCCCTTCTCTCTCTCTTTCTCTGTATGTGTGTATACATACAAACATATCATATACATGCGTATGTCCTGTTGTTTTTAATATTCTGGAAAATCTATGACAATTATACTGTCCTAGCCTCAGAAATTAGTAGAACTGGGAGCTGCTTGCTCAGTCATAATGACTAATTTCTAATTTTTCTCTCCAAATATTCTAATAATAACTAATAAGTAACAATAACTAATAAGTTAATTAATTATTAATTATTAATTCTAATAATAACTAATAAGTAAACCATTGATCTTGTTTGCTTAGAGGCCATTATAAGATGACCATATTGTTACCAAATCACTGGTCTCACCAACCCTTTCCCTATTTCCAGTTTTTCCTCATTCTTAAGATTGGAATTTTGTTTAGTCTTCATTCCTTTTTTATTCCAAGAGTGGGCCTTGGCCTGTGCCCAAACCAGTACTTTGAGACTCTTGACCAAGTTTCAATTCTTTGGATGTCAAATTGCCCAAATAATTGAAATTTCCAGTGTAAACTACTATCTAAATATTTATATTAGTTTGTTAAACATTCATACATGCATCTCCTAGATCTAGGTGATTTTTTGGAGACTCCCTTTATTGCTGGCTCACTTTTCTAGGTAATAACTTAGTTCTTACTCTGTAAGTCACTCTGTCATTCGTCAAATAATTTGAACATCAAACTTTGCTAATAAATCATTTACACTTATATAGACAGAGCAGTTACTTCAAGAAGCTCCCTTGTTTTTCTTTTTGTAAGAAAAAAGGTTTTGACTTGATATAGGAAGAAAGTTTAAAGATAGCCCTGTTCCATCCATATAAACATGAAGGAGGTAAAGTCTCCATCTTTCTTTAGGGCTGCATAGTATTCCATGGTGTACAGGTACCACAATTTATTGATCCATTCATGGGTCGGTGGGCATTTGGGCTTCTTCCATGACCTAGCAATTATGAATTGGGCTGCAATAAACATTATGATACAAATATCTTTGTTGTAATTTGATTTTTGGTTTTCTGGATATATATACCTAATAAAGGAATTTCAGGGTCACCTCTATGGTTTATCTTACAAGGGTGCAAGTGAATCTTTCTAAAAGCAGAGTATGAATATCTTAACTCAATAACTAAGAAAATGACATGAAGATTATGTTAACCAGTTTGATGAGAGGATTTCAAAATGTATATGAAAACAGCACACTGTACCCCATGATTGCATTAATGTATACTGTTATGCTATAAAAAATTTTAAAAAAAGAAAAAAAAAGATAGGCCTGAAGTGAGTCAGTGGTAGGATCTGGAATAAAGCTCTAAATCCCTGACTTAATTTTGCATGATCTCCCAAATCAGTGCTGTTTCCCTAAAAAGCTTGCCAGCAACTAACAAATCTTCTAGAAAGATTAAACAGTTTATTAAATAGTATTCCACAGGTAAATGTATGAGAAATATGAATTGGATTTCTTTCACAATGTTTGTCAGTTTTAAACTTAAGTGGTAAGTTTCTCTGTGAATACCTGTCACTTTGAGCTAAGAGAAAAGTTACCATGACCTGAGATGTTTCATAAACCCCAAATATAAACTCATGTAAAAATAGCACATAAGAAATTGTTGAATAAAACTGAATAATTGAGCACAGAACCTGCCTTCCAAGTCATTGAGGTCAAATTTGACTCACAGTACCTGCCTAGTTAGCCTTTTAATTCTCGTTCTTTTGCCCTTACTTTTGATTTTTTTTGACAAACTTTAAGCCCATAACAAAGGGGCTGTCAGCATTTTTTCCAGTGGACTACTTTTATTTCCTAAGTGTGTCATTCTTTCTCATCACTGTATGTTTATAATGTCTTTTGCATCTTGAAATATTTATCCCTCCTCTGGCTAAATTCTCACTTTTAGGCATCCTGTTTCCCAGAATCTTTTGCTATGACTGCATGCTAGGTTAGGTAAACTGTTTTGCATTCTCCTGTGTTTACTCACACCAACTCTTGCCATACTGAAATGTAATTGCCTGTTTATTTGTCTGCTTTCTCCCTTGGACTGTGAGTTCCTTAAATATAAGATGGTGTCTATTTTGTTCATCAATTCTATGCCTCATTTATATTGGTTTCCTCATGACCTTTAACTTTGTATATATGAGCTTCTCTGTGTCTGATTGCACTAGTTAAGCATTACCTAAATAGTAGCTAGATAGAAGATAGATGAATGGACAGATGAATGGATATACAGATGGATGAATGGAAAAACTGACCTAAAAGAAGTAAGTTCTAATCTGGACATTTAACATAGCAATGGTGGAACTGTAATCTAAGGTAGTGTTCTGATCTAGGAAATCAACACAGTGAACATGTTTTAGGTACCAAATTCAATACAAGTATGGGATGCATAACAAACATAAATGAGTGATAAGTCCATAAGGCAAGGCTCTAGTTTTTGGCATTAGACACAATTTACTCTGTCATCCTCCACAAGCCTTTCCTCAGTCTTGTTTTCTGCCAAAAACATCATTGGAAGTATTTTAATCTTGGAAAAACCATATACATGCTTTAAGGAGAGGCACTTTTGACCTCTTCTTCATTTACCCTGATTTCCTTCAAATGGAGTATTCCTTCCTTTGTTCTCCCATAGATTCTAAATCTAATTTCTGAATTGGAATGCGTATCACATTCTGGGTGATAGGACCTGAGCACACAGCAGAAAAACAATCATATTTCAGGTCTCTAAGGAGCATAGTCAAGAAAGGACATAATCAGGGATGATTACATACAAATCATCCCTGGGCTATTCACTACTTGGGATAGGCACTGCATTAGTTCATCTTTTTATACTCAGCACCTGTCCAGCTTAGGACCTAACAGAAATCTGTTGCTCAGTCTACATGGAACTTAATTGTAAAGATATGTGTTATACAAGATTTCTCACTCTCAACTGAGTTCAGGGGCACAAAAAAACGGACATTATATTCATCTATTCAGAAAATATTTATTTAATACATATTTTAAAAAGACTACTATGTACTAGGGCTACAGTAATAAACTAAACAGAAAAAATAATTGCTGTCATGAGGCTAACATTTTAAATGAAGAAAACAAAATAAACAAGTAAATATATCATACATTCCAGATATTAAATATGGGCTATAAAGTAAAATAACTAAGAAAAGTAGTGACTAAGGATGCGGAATGGGGTGGATTAGTAAGTATAATATGTGTTAATCAGGGAATACTTCTCTGCAGAAGTGATATTTGAGAAAACACCTGAATAAATTAAAAGAGTAAGTTATAAACATTGATGACTGGTGGCATATTCCATTCAGAAGGAAATGAAAGTTCCTCTGAGTTGGTAATATACTTTGTGTTTTAGAAGTTAAAAGGGTAGCATAAGTAGAATCAAGGAACAAGCAGAAAAGTTGCAAGGAAAACGGATAGAGAAATGTACAAAGGCTTGCTAATTACAAGATCTTACAGGTTATTTCTAAAGAGTTTGGATTTTATTTTAATATGACCAAAGTCATTGGAATGGTGTGATATGATTTATGTTTTAGATATTTTACTCCGGCTTCTATGAGAAGACTTATCTGTAAGGGTTCAAGAGTGAAAGTGGGACATCAGTTAGGACATTTACTATAGTTGTTTATGAGCCTGATGTTGGTAGCATGGACTAGAGTGGTAGAGGTAGACATGTTGGAAAGTGATCAGATATGGAGTACTTTTGAAACTAGAGAAATATTTTGTGCTGATAGACTGGATATGAGTTAGGAAAGAAAGAGGAGTCAAAGATCATGCCAGGTTGTGGGGCCTGAGAAATTAATGAGTCTTATTTTTCTAGGAGATAATTATATTTGAAAAAAAAAACAAACAAGAGTTTTCTTATAGACCTCATAATTTTGAGGTATTTATTAAGAATCTACATGCAAATGTCAAGTAACTAGTTAGATATATGAATCAGAAGTTCAGGGGAGAGATTAGAGCTGACAATATATACCAGGAATCAATAACATTTATATGGCATGTAGGATAATGGATCAGGATCTTACCTAGAGATTAGGTATGGAGAAGAAAAGAAAGGGTTCAAAGACCAATCCCCAAGGTGTTTCATGGATTCAAGACAAGGAAGAAAGAATAATCCATCAAAAGAAAAATGAGAAAATTTTATAGTTGCTCTCAATTGGAGAACATATCAAACATTATAGTAACAATAACACATTGTACTCTTTATAAAAATGATAAGAACATATTTTAATATTTCCATTTATTCATTCATTCAGCAAATATCATGTGTCTACCATGTACCTATGATGTGCTAGGCACTGTTTAAATGCTAGGAATATAGCAGTAAAGAAAAAATAGACACACCAGATTCAAATTCCTGCCTTAGTGGAATTTTCATTCTAGTGGAGGAAGGATGTAATAAACAAGATAAATGAGTAAATTATAGTATGTTAAGTCACAATGATTGATCGAAGAAATGAAAATAAATCAGATCTTTCCCTCACTCTTTCTTCTCTTTTTTTCTTTCATCCCAGAAAGCCATGAGAATGAATAGTTAAATGACTTCCATCTTTGTTTTAATGTCACATTCTTAGTGAGGTTATCTCATGCCTTTCCATTTACAGTTACAATTCTTTCCTCCACCCTCTGTGACATGGATAGCCCTCTTCTTTGCTATACTTTTCTCTATAACAGTCATTACCTTCTGACATGCCTTATTTAGTAGCTTGTTAATATTTGCATTTATTCAAATATTATTTGTCTGTCACACTAGAATATCAGTTTTGTGATGTCAGGGATTTGTTTGTTGTACTTCTCTACCCCAAAACTTATGGCACCTCCTAGCATGTACTAGGCATTTCATACGTATTTGCTGAAAAACTAAATAATTTATTCAATTAATAACTTATTATCTTTGAAAATACATCTTTACTTACTAACTACTTGGAATATTACATTCCAAAGGATGTAGGGACTACCAGAATTCTTTTGAGTACCTGGTAAATTTAACCATGGAGACAGAAGACAGTGTGTAAAAAAATGAATTTGTTTAAGAAAGTTCAGTAATGCAAATCAACCTCTGATGGCTTTTAAATTCCAAGGCAGAATGTAATATAATTCTTAATTAAATTCTTAGGTTAGATTAATCGTAATTTAACTATAAATATTGTGCAGATAAATGACCAAAGTAGAGCTGTAAAGATTACTGTACTGATGAACCTTTCTGGTACTTTGGGAATCCTTGTATAATCAACTTTTACAGTATGCTAATTTTTATTTCATAAAACTTTGAGTGTGATTTTACTATTGTTAATGCACTGAAGGCTTAGAGTTATAATTTTACATTCAGGACATGATGATAGTCAATGCTTTGACTCCTAGGTACCAAGTGCTTGATTATGCATGCAACCCTCAATCATAATATTATTCCAAGGGTAAAGAAACCTTTCCATCATTTTTTGAGGTAAACTCTGAGGTAAAATTAAATACTATTTGCTTATAAAATTAAGGGAATTGTTTATTGATAATTTTGATCACATATGAAAGATATATTTGCTTTGCAAAGATGTTATAGGAAGCAAATGTATGAATAGATAATTAGAATGCAATGAAATGCATACAATTTTTAAAGTATGAAAAGACATTGCAAATATAGAAAAGGAAACATATTGCCTTCATGGGAATTAGAGAAGATTTTTACCAAAAATAAATGATTTTTTGCCAAAATGAGGTGTTTTACCATATGAAATGGGGGCAAGGCATTACAGATAGTTATGATATCACAAAGGTAAAGGAATTATGTAAGAGTTGTGGAACAGTACTCATTTCAGTGGTGACCACGTACATTTTGTGGAAGTAGGGGCAGGTTTCATTAGAAGTGAAGCAAGATAATACAATGAAGAACTTTAAGAACTGTGGGAAGAAATTAAATATATTACACACACACACACACACACACACACACACACACAAATATATATATTTGTTCCCAATCCAGCTCTCATTATATAAAAAACAGACATTACTCTTAAAACAAAAAGGGAAAGATAGATATTTTGACCATGCGTTTTGAGGCCAAAAAGAAAGTCTTAACATATTTCAAATTTCAAAATTACATCATATAGACTACATTCTCTAATGATACCACATTAAAGTTAAAACTCTACTGTAACAAATCAGGAAATAAACACCCTTGTACCTGGAATTGAAAAACACACTTCTAAATGATTTGTGCATTTGAGAGGAAGTCATTCTTACTAAGAATAAGATATATAGAAAATATCAAATGTGTAACCAATGTTAAATGGAGGAGAACTACTATGTAGCAAAACTTTTGAGATATAACTGAATGGGGTTTGGTAGGAAATGCATAATCTTAATTTATTTTTAACCATTTTGTTTAAAAAAGGAGTTAAACATTCAACTCAAGAACAAGGGAGTAAACAAAAAGAAGGGGGAAAGATGTTACTGACAAAGTATTGTCAATACATTTGAAAAAATCAGAACAAATGGATATTTTCCTCGAGAATTATAAAGTACCAATATTGACTCAGGCAGAAATAAAAATGTCTGTAAACCAGCCAATAATAGTCAATCTGCATCAGTACTAGCAAAATTTCCCGTCAGAAAGATATTATCGAACAGGTGTATATTGGGAAAAATGGAACACTCCTACCCCCAATAAGTAGGAGCAATTCAGTCTGGAAAATTGTGTCCATCTCCAGGAATGAGGACTGTTTGATCAAAAATCTGTCATAGTAATCCAGTCCCCTCACCAAGGATCACATTCGGAGATGCTTGGCTTAAGATGATCAGAGCCAATGAAAAGTGAAGTTTTGCCAGATGTCAATGAAAATATGTCTCATGAGACAGAATTTGAGGAAGACACTTCTGAGAGGAGATGGTTTGAAGAAGCCCTATGTACCATCCCTGGCTGTGAGAAAAGTTTTTTGTTGTTTTTAGCCACTAAGTTTTGAGGTAATTTGTTACACAGAAGTAGAGAAGTAACAAAGCTTAATAAAGTGCCTTGCCTGTTTATAAATGCTCAATAAATCTTAGTGATTATTATTTTTTTACTTTTTTAAATCAAATGTTAGCTGTGTACATTAATGCAATCATGGGGTACAGTGTGGTGTTTTCATATACAATTTGAAATTTTTCATCAAACTGGTTAACAAAGCCTTTATGTCATTTTCTTAGTTATTGTGTTAAGACGTTTATAGTCTACTTAGAAAGATTCACTTGTACCCTTGAAAGATAAACCATAGAGGTGAGCGTTCCAATCTCCCTCCCTCTACCCATGCACCCTCATCTCCAGTCTCAGTAATTATTAACAAAGCCCAAAAAACCAAATAGAAATTATGCATTTGAACAGTATAATAACAGAAATAAAAAATCAACTGTATCTATGGTCTCAACAGCAGATTTGAGGTGGCAAAGAAAAAATCAGTTCACTGTTACCACACCTGATTTATGAAAAAAATAAAATGTCACTGGATATAACATGAATGGACAGAAGGAAATGAAAAGTACCAGAAGTGATACATATCTGGGTAAGTATATGGATAGTCTAAGGTGACTTCTAAGATTCTGCAACGAGGATGAATGGAAAGGGAATTGTAGGGAGGGGCAAGTTTAGGGTGATTGGAGAGATGTTGAGTTCTTTTGGGGACGTTGAATTTCATATTTGAGGTTCCTCTAGGACATCCCAAGAAAGATATACAGTAACTAATTGAAAATAGGAGGAGTCAAAAAAGCCACAAAAATACTGAATAGTGTCAGGAAATACAAAGAAGCTGGAAAAAATTAACCTTGCCACAAATCTTGGACAATATATAGCATATGCTGTATAAGATGCAGAAATTGTAGCTTGATGTGAAATGGTTTGGAATCTTCAGTCTAAAACATCAAACAAAAATCTATAAATCAATGACTGACTTATAAAAATAATTGCAGAGGGCTTATCCACTAGAATCCACATAGAATTCGGAGAGCAAGCTGTTTTGTAGATAAATAAGCAAGTGCTATTTTGCACTGGAGATATTGGTCATGAAGACCTTTTATAGGCTTCATGTAAAAACTTTCAGCAAAGGTTTAGATAAAGTCACTGATATAAGATGTAAAACAGCTGAATAAGGAGACTCAAACTCAGGTCCTAATCATATGAGGACAACTTGAATTTTCTTCACAGACCAGACCTTTTGGCTGCTGTCAGAAGTGCCAGTTGGACAATTGAGTAAAGCTAATGCTGCATGCCTTATACTTTATGACTTCCTGAAGCTGGAAATTGGCTGCAGTGCTGCATACAGATGAAATCTGACATTCATTCCAACTCCGAAGTCAAGCATAAGTTATTAAAATAGACACACAGAGGAAATGTGATTTTATTGTTGTTAATCATTTTGAGCTTATGAATAGATTTCTATGACTTTCTATACTTACCCATTTAGTGAGTATTAAATATTTGAATAGTTGGATGTTTTTGTACAAAATATATATACCATATTATTATATTATGGTCTGGTTTTGAGTAAAACTAACCATTACTAATTAAAATACGATAGAAAGAACTGTAGAATTGGAAGAGATCACTAGGTTCAGTTTCCTACCAGACCTGGAAAAGTCTTCTTGCCTCTATACCGCAAATAGCATTCAGCTCAGCTGGGAACCTTCAGTGACAGAGAACTCTAATTATTACTTTTTAATTAGTAATTAGATCTGAAAATTAATACATTTTATTTGCAAAATATTCTTACACATGTAACCAGATAGTCTACAAGTCATCACCTGAATTTCCCCAGTTATATTTATAGTTTCTCATCTAACAGGGTACAGACCTCAGGCGTTGTCGTGTATATATGGTATATATATAGTTTTTCAGGGGCCAATATCAAAAAATAACACAGTGACTTACAAAACCTTGGGTTTCACAAAAGCAAACTTGTTGATGAGCACCATCTGCTTTATAGGACTTAGCACTGCACTACTCTTTAGGATTAAGCTCTTTTAAAGAATGACAGAATAGTTAGGGCCATAGAAGCCTCACTTACAATTTTAGATGAATATGTTTTAAAAGGGTGATGGTTACGAGAATTCGACTTTATTCTACAATATAGTGCTAAGTCTTTGGCTTAGAGCCAAGACATTGCACACATATCATGCATTAGAGAGAATGGGTCAGGCAGGGATTTTAGAAGCAGCTTTTCAGGTTTCAGAAGTCCATCCAACTGTCACATTCTAAATAAAAAAGCCCAGCATTCAAAGCACAGACCAGAACCTCTTTATCTTTCCTGTCACTGCACCACTAGTATATAGTAGGATATTACGGAACATCTTGACAGAATCGAACCATAAAAAAATACAAATTGGACTTTTCTTGACTAATTTGTCACTGGAGAGGGCCAGTAGAACAGAGAATAAAGACATGTAACCATGAATGCTTGAATCTAAATGCTGAAACATGTTAGTGATCTATGCATAAAGAAAATTTAACAAAATCAGAAGATGCCAAACAATATATTAAGTTAATAAGATAGGATTTCTTTTTACTTTAGTATTATTTCAAGAAGAATTCATAAGCAATTTAATGTGATTTTTCCCGAAGGATGAAGCACAGAAAATTCCAACTCAGTGTTATACATAGAAATACAAAATTGACCCAAAGGCATAACAATTTCCTTCACTGTCAAGTGTTACTAATCTTTTTGTGGTTGTTGTTGTTGGGGATTCATTGAGGGTAGAAAGAACTAGGTTACATTGATTGCATTTGTTAGGTAAACTCCCTGTTATAATTGTGTTGACTCTCCATCCCACCTTCCCTCTCTCTGCTCTTCCCTTCCCCCACCCATCTCCCTCCTATCCACTCTCTTCTCTCCCCTTCCCCCACCCCTCCCTCCTTCCATCTTTCTGCTCTCCCATTTCCCCACCTCCCACTGTGTACTAGGTCATCAACTGTCCTCATATGAGAATAAAGTACATAGGATTCTTGCTTCTCCATTCTTGTGATGCTTTACTAAGAATAATGTGTTCCACTTTCATCCAGGTTAATATAAAGAATGCAAAGTCTCCATATTTTTAATGGCTGAATAGTATTTCATGGTATACATATACCACAGTTTGTTAATTCATTCCTGGGTTGGTGGGCATTTAGGCTGTTTCCACATTTGTTGATTGTAAATTGAGCTGCAATAAAAACTCTAGTGCAAGTGTCTTTATGATAGAAGGATTTTTTTCCTTCTGTGTAGATGCCCAGTAATGGGATTGCAGGATCAAAGGGGAGGTCTAGCTTGAGTTCTTTGATGGTTCTCCATACTTCCTTCCAACAAGGTTGCATTAGCTTGCAGTCCCACCAGCAGTGTAAAAGTGTTCCTTTCTCTCTATATGTGTGCCAGCACCTGCAGTTTTGAAATTTTGTGATGTGGGCCATTCTCACTGGGGTTAGGTGACACCTTGGAGTGGCTTTGATTTGCATTTCTCTAATCATTAGGGACGATGAGCATTTTGTCATATGTTTGTTAGCCATTCGTCTGTCTTCTTTAGAGAAGGTTCTATTCATCTCTCTTGCCCATTGATATATGGGATTGTTGGCTCTTTTGTGTGTGGATTAATTTGAGTTCTCTATAGATCCTAGTTATCAAGCTTTGGTCTGATTCAAAATATGAAAATATCCTTTCCCATTGTGTATGTTGTCTATTTGCTTTGGTTGTTGTCTCCTTAGGTGTATAGAAGCTTTTCAGTTTAATTAAGTCCCATTTGTTTATTTTTGTTGTTGTTTTAATTGCCACGGAAGACCTCTTCAAAAGTCTCCCTAGGCCCTTATCTTCAAGTGCTTTTCCAACACTTTCTTTGAGGATTTTTGTGGTTTCATGCCTTAAATTTAGGTGTTTTGTCCATCTCCAATCAATGTTTGTGAGTGGACCAAGGTGCGGGTCCAGTTTCAGTCTTTTCCATGTGGATATCCAGTTCTCCCAGCACCATTTATTGAATAGGGATTCTTTCCCCAGTGTATGTTCTTGTTAGGTTCAGGGAGGAATAGGTGGCTGTAAGATGTTAGTTTCATTTTCTGGTTTTCTATTTGATTCCAAAACTCTACATCTCTGTTTTTGTGCCAGTACCATGTTGTTCTGACCACTATTACCTTGTAGTACAATGGAAAGTCTGGAATGCTGATGCCCCCAGCTTTGTTTTTACTACGAAGAAGTGCCTTAGCTATATGGGTTTTTTCTGGTTCCATACAAAACGAAGAATTACTTCTCCCACATCTTGAAAGTACGATGTTGGTATTTTAACAGGGATGGCATTGAATCTGTAGATTGCTTTAGGAAGTATAGCCATTTTATCAATATTGATTCTTCCCTGCCATGAGCATGGTATGTTCTTCCATTTGTTAATATCCTCTGCTATTTCTTCTCTTAGGGTTTCATAATTCTCTTTATAGCGTTCCTTCACCTCTTTTGTTAGGTATATTCCTAGGTATTTCATTTTCCTTGAAGCTATGGTGAAGGAGGTTGTGTCCTTAATTAGCCCCTCATCTTGGCTGCTACTGGTGTATATAAAGGCTACTGACTTATGGACATTGATTTTATATCCTGAGACATTAATGTATTTTTTTATGACTTCCAGGAGTCTTGTGGTTGAGTCTTTGAGATTCTCTAAGTATAAGAAGTGTTACTGATGTGGAATGTCTAACATTTCAGTGGAATTCATGTGGCCCTTTTGTTAATTTTTGCAAACTCTGCATTACTGGCCTTTCAACAAGAAATTAATAAGTATGCTTTTAAATAATATTTTTTCTCTCTCTTCCTCCCTCCCTCCCTTCTCCTCTTTCCCTCTGTCCCATCTCCTTTCCCATTATCTGTATATGTGTATATATGTATATATTCATATACAGTATATACATATATATGTACACATATGCACACAATTCAACACAAAACATGGTTATTAAAAAAATCTTTTGGCTCGGCGCCTGTAGCTCAAGTGGCTAAGGCGCCAGCCACATACACCTAAGGTGGCGGGTTCGAATCCAGCCCAGGCCCACCAAAACAACAATGACGGCTGCAACCAAAAAATAGCCGGGCGTTGTGGTGGGCGCCTGTGGTCCCAGCTACTTGGGAGGCAGTTTTTGGCCAGGGCTGGGTTTGAACCCACCACCTCTGGCATATGGGGGCAGTGCCTTACTCCTTTGAGCCACAGGTGCCGCCTGATGTGGACATTTTTTATAAAGAAATGCCTTAGGTCTACTCTGAAATAGTCTCATTCACATAATAGATGCTCCATAAATACTTATACAACTCTTTTTCCTTGTGGAGAACAGATAAGAAAGTCAGAATTCATCTCCATCTCTAGTAGCTTGATTCATATTAACTTTTTGGCTAGTAAAGGAAATACAAAATGAAAGGTTCCTCAAATTTGCTCATGCTTTGTGGCTCTGACAAACCTCCTCCAGTAATTTGTTTACCTTTGATATATAGCAAAAAGTGACAAGAGCTTCTCCCTCCATTGCCTAAAATATCCACTTCTTGACTCACACAGAGACACTTGAATGGATCTATTTCTGCTTTCTTCTTTTCATAAACATAATTACAAACTTCATGGAGTTACTGTCTGTATGGCAGATATTTGTACATCTAATTTTTCAACTACCCTATATCTTCTCATTTAAAGTATATCTCCTAAAGACAGCTTATAGTTATTTTCTGCTGTCTTAATGATTGCAACAATCTCTGTTTTCTAATTCATGGATGTATTCCATACTTACTGATAAGATTGTTTCAGATGTACAATGTTGGTATGTGTTTTCTATTTGTTCCTCTGTTTTCAATTCCTACCTCTCTCTTTGTTTTACTCACAGTAGTATTCAGTAAATGTTGTACTGATTAATAAACTACTGCTTCCTCTGGAAACTTACCAGACTCATCTAGGCAGTGTGAATTTTTTCTGTCTTCTGTGCTTCTATAAAACTAAAAATATATATCCAAATCTTTCTCATAGGCATTGGGATTTATTTCCAAGATATTTCTAAGCCTGGAAAGGCTCCCGGAATATCTCTGATATTTAAACATAATATGTGATACTTGAATACACAAAAGGAACACTGAGTCATTTTTCAGTGTTACAACTGCTCATCACAGGATATGGGGTATCATCAAAATTGTTATAAAATTAGTTTAGAAGTAAAATGTTATAAAATATATCAGAGTGACTTTGCATATCATTGTAACTTCTCCAATGGTACCAACCTATGTTATTCATCCAATAAAACATCTCATTTGCCTAAAAATCAGAATGGCCTCTTCACGCAACACATTATGTTTATGATTTTCAAGGTCACCACAATAACTGAGGGAATCATGTAGTGGTGATGGTCAGGGTATAACTTTATGGGTCCTTCTTGTTAATTAGTTGCTATCTCCTTGAGGGAAGGTCTAAGAAGGTGTCATTTATATGTGAATCACTATTGCCCTGCAGAGTGCCTTGCAAAAAGAAAACACTCAAATGTTTGAATGAATGAATGTATATAAATTTTTAAAAAATCCACTGAAATGTAAAATCAATATACATATACTTCTGTTTCTAACATAAGCAAAACCAAGCAGAGGTTTTCCCATGGAAAGGCTTAAAGCCAGAGAAATATAGTACATGATATGGGCTATTGGAGTACATACAAAAGGAATACCAAGTCACTTTTCTACCTTAGTGGAAGTTGAAACCATTCTTCTTAAATATATATAGAGAGATTATATTTTTCAGCAAAGGCCTCATTACATATTATCCAAGTCAAAGATCTGTGGGTAATTTTGAAAATGTCTGACAGATAATAGTATCATATAATTCTTCAGGGTGGTTACAAAGAAAGTTGTGTGTGTTTCTGTGTCTCAGAGAGAGAGTTATGGAGAGAGAAAAGACGAAGGAGGAGGAGGAGGAGAAAAAAGAAGAGGAGGAGGAGAGGGAAGAGAGGGAGGAGGAGAGGGAAGAGAGGGAGGAGGAGAAGAGGGAAAGGGTCGGAGGATGAGGAGGAAGGTGGAGAAGGAGAAAGGAAGGGAGAAGGAGAGAAAAGGAAGAATGATAAAGCATGAAGTGTTTATTATGAAAAATTTTGTATTTTTTTTTCTGGCATTAGTGACATTATTTATACAGGAAAGAAGAGATAAACTGGAAGTAGGATGAAGTTCAAAAATGAAAAAAAAAAAAAAAAGGTATTTCCTAGCTTTGCCCATACCGTAGTTCTTCGTTAAAGCTCTTCATTAAAGATTGATAGGCTGGAAAAAAAGAAGCAATTCAAAATCATAATTGACCCAGAAATTCTGTCTCTTAAAACTGTGAGGGAATTTTGTATACCTGGGAAAATTTAGCATCTTGCTGACTTTGGATAAAAAATACATATCACCTTATTTACATGAGTTATAATTCTTATTCATATGCTTCATTTATGAGCACAAAAGGTCAACATTTTGAAACTATAAAAGACATATAAAATTTATCTCTCTCGGGTCTTTTTGTCCCGCACACTTGGGTGGACTGACCTGCCACTACTATGTAGCAGATTTCAGGCCAGATCCAGCCTATGGCAGCAAGAGCCAGACTCCACAGATCTTGACCTTGGGAGTTCATTGCCAGCGTCTGCAGAGGGGCAGAGGCCTCAGTTCTAAGCACAGGTTGAAAACTACAGGCACATGCCCTCGAAGCTGGGATGCTCTGGTGCTGGTATTTCATTTGACTTACACCAACTGTCACTCTGTATAGTTACAATAAGAAAGTGCCTGGAGCAGTAAGGTCAAATACAGAGGTGCCAAAAAAATGTATGCATGTTTTAAGAGATGTTATCTAGCCTCTAAGTCACCAATTACGAATGTAATTACAGTACCAGTGTGTAGTATGACATTCGCTCAAAGGATGGTGCTCATCAAATGATCGCCAGCGCCAGTAACCATGTGACAGGTGGGACAGTCAAAGAAAATGGCGGAGTCGCGGTTGTTGTTTGAGGAGTGCAGGACCATTTTGAAGTGGTATTTGAAATTTGAGAACATTGCGGAAGTGCAGCGACAGTGGAGGCGTGAGTACGCAACAGACCCTCCAACACACCAGACAATTGCCAACATTAGTGATAAGTTCGTGCGCGACCTGTACTAGAGAAGGTCCGGGAGGCCTCGCACTACCACAAGTCCCGCTGTGTCTGCGATGGTGCTGGAGCAGTTCAAACGCTCGCTGCAAAAGTCCACCAAGCAGTGTGCACGTAAGACTGGGATCAGCAGAACGGGCATATGGCACATTCTTAAAACAACAAAGTGGGAAGCAACTTCTCAGGAAGTTTTTGTCCCAGTCCCATTCATTCACTGAATGAAAACGACTCTGATCAAAGGGTTCCAAAACATGGTACAAGCGGATGAGGAGTTTGTGCAGAAAATGGTTCCGTGTGATGAAGCACAGTTTAAACGGAATAGTCAACCAACATAATTGTGTGTATTGGGCTCCAGAAATTCCACACGTGGAAAAAGATGTCCATTTGCTGGGCCTCAATGTCTGGTGTGGACTGTCACTGAGGGGACTCATTGGACCATTCTTTTCTGAAGGTCCTATTACTGGTCCAGTGTACCTAGACATGCTACGTACATGCATCTTACCTTCAATTCAGATGCTTTTGGGGGATGATATGTTTTAACTTCCAACAAGATGGTGTGCCACTGCACTTCTACCCAGCGGTGAGAACTTACCTTGACGAGAACTTGCCAGGACAATGGGTAGGACGCAGAGGCGTCGTTGAGTTTCCCCCACAGTCTCCTGACTTAACACCCCTTGACTATCTATGGGGCACCTTACAGGATGCGGTGTACCACAGAAAACCGGCTACACTGGTGGATCTTTGGGAAGAAATTGAAAGGGTGTGTGCAGCGATACAAGCAGACACTGGTCAGCGTGGCTCGGGCAATAGTTCTCTGAAATCAGAAGTGTCTGGACGTTGATGGTAATCACTTTGAGCATCTCTTGTAATTGCAGAAGTCAAATGTGACTTGTGTTTATTATCTTTTGTGATGAGTATATATTCAATGTTACAATTTTAGTAGTTTTTGCTTTTCCTAATATGTGTAGATGCTTTTTTGGCACCTTCTGTATTTTTACTAACTTTGTAGCAACAACGCGTCCATGCACTGACATAGAGCTAAAGAAATGAGACAGTGCTGGTGGTGATAGGGCAGTGTGACAGATGCTTCATGTTCATCTTTTCATTTAATTCTCACACATCTAGTACATTCTCCCATTTTACAGATTAAGAAATGGGTTAGGTAGTACTTCAAGTTCCATTATGTATTAGTAGCTCAGAACAAGAAGCCATATGTGTAATTTTTGGGCAAGATTACTTTTGGAAAAAATCTCACCTATATCTTGAGATTTGATGTCATGGTATAACAGGCCAGTTGGGGGAGAAGCTCACACAGTAGCACTGGTAAGAATATATATATATATTCTGAGATAGAGAGAGAGAGTTTTACTTTGTTGCCACTCAGTAGAGCACTGTGGTATCACAACTCACAGCAACCTCAAACTCTTGGGCTCAAGCAATGCTCTTCCCTCAGCCTCTCAGTAGCTGGGACTCCTGGCACCTGCCACAGCTTCTGGATGTTGTTGGAGATATGGTCTTGCTCTTGCCCAGGCTTGTTTTGAACTCCTATAGCTAGAGTTCTCCACCCACCTCAGCCTCTCAGAGTGCTAGGATTACAAGCATGAGCCACCACATAAATTCTTAATAATATTTAATTTCATTGAATGTAGAGAAGGTCTCAAAGTTTGGCACAAGCATCTGTCAGCGTATAAGATGTTTTGGCATATATACCATAATGAGGTGGAAATGGTAACTTAATATGAAAGTATTGGAGGTGTAGGGGTACAGCACCCTATGCTCAGACTTGGCAGTTTAGTTTCATGTGCTCCCCATGGAAAATGGCTCTGAGATGGAATTCTTTTTCTCTGAGGACTTGCCTGGGCCTGCAGAAATGCAGAAATGTTCTCACTAAAGAATAAACCGGAGACCCAGGCCTGGGTTGCAGCTGGAAGCTGGAACACCTATCCAGGCATTGGGCTACTGTGCTCTGCTCCTCTCCTCTCATTAACATTATAATCACTTGTTTCAGTTTAGGGAAATGGGCTGACAGAGCAGACAACCTAGCTCCCATCTGTTTTAACCCCAAACAAAATCAATGAATATGTGTTCAGCAGTAATCATACTGAATTGGAATCTTAATGGCAGTTTCCTGATCTTACTTCACTTCTTTTTGACTGTATTGAATTCTCACTGAATTTTTTAGAGTATATAAGATAATCAGTAAAGATGAGCAGAGTTGTTGTGCCTGATTGAGTCTCAACCTCCCTTTATGCCAATCATTCCATCTGTGGTTTCCTTTCTCTGCGTCAAAGAACAGAGGGCTTCCGGGAACAATAACATGGAGGTGATAGGGAAACTTTTCACATGGGAGGAAATGTAACACTCTAGCAAGGTGCATGGAGCCCATACATGCTAGAACAAGTTCATTCTTATTACTAATCTACATGTCTACCAATTGAGATCTTCATATTTAAAAGCATGTATGTCAGTTAAAAGTAACTCATTTTCCAGAATCTTTAAATAAAGATATTTAATATTTTTTAAAAAAATTACCTCTCTGAACATATTATGCTTTAACCTTTATCACGGTTATTTAAAATTAAAATATGAGCAAGTATTATCTCTTAAACTATACATTTTCATTGCATATTATTGTCTCTCTTGGCATAAGACTTGTATTCAGTACAAAGTGCTTGATTGCGTTGATAAAATTGAATAGCTTAAATTGAACTCCCTATATATC
Organism: Otolemur garnettii; assembly: GCF_000181295.1. Lineage (NCBI taxonomy): Eukaryota > Metazoa > Chordata > Mammalia > Primates > Galagidae > Otolemur > Otolemur garnettii. The sequence goes on from NW_003852738.1 coordinate 250,952, forward strand.
TGGTCAAATTGAAAATATTACCAAGCTGTTGTCAAAATGCATTAGGCAGTACTTACAGGTAAGTTACAAAGATGATTCCCAATGCCTTTTTATTCTTCTTGATTCCAAATTTTTCATGCACAGCATGTGTATGAGTGAAGTTGTTGAATTAATCATGATAGAATCACTTGAGAAATTCTAATAGTTACTGCAAAAATAATGTGTCCATTGGAAAGAACGAAATGCACCGTCTATGATTTATCAGAAGGTGCTGATAAATTGCTATTTCTTCTTCATGTTTCATATAAATCAGAGATTACTGGTTCTATCAAAGATGCAAAATGTGCTACTATGAATTGAGTTAAGCTTAATGAAACACAAAGCTTGGGAGATAAAAATTTAATACTTTTCTTAGAATTTCAGTCAGATGTATGCTATGAACATTTGACTTGGAAAAGATAGAGAATATAGCTGGAACACTTACTCAAGAAATCCATAATTAAAATGAGTTTAAACCATCCTCTCAAAATAATGACAGTCTGTAAACACTATAATTTAAAATGTATTACACTTTTATGGTATATGTTAATCATTTACTACAGTGATAATTCTAACTTAATGATGTCTAGTATGTTAATAGCTTTTGAAAATAAAACAAAAACACTGTATACCACAGAGAGACTCTGCAGAGAATATTCTTCAAAATATGTTTCTGATGGTTGTTGGGCATAGGAACTCAGAAAAATTTATTTAATGTATCTCTAGTGATTAATTGAAACTTCATATCATTCTATGTGCCTTCTATGTACTCTTCTTCTTTAGCTTTGTTGAGATGTCTGAAAAATAAAAAATTGTAGAAGCTCACATCAAAATATTGTGGGTTTAGCTGTAGACCACTACACTAAACAAATGTGGCATAAAGTAAGTTAATGAAATTTTTTTGTTTCTCCATACATATTAAACATAAACATATATTTACACTGTATAATAGTCTATTGCATGTTCAATAGCATTATATTTACTATTGACACAAACAAACCAATGTATATAATTTTGTTAAAAAGTATTTCATTGCTAAAAAGTACTAACCGTCATCCAAGCCTTCAGTGAGTTTTAATCTTTTTGCTGGTGGAAGGTCTTGCCTCACTATTGATGGCTTCTGCCTGATTAGGATTGCAGTTGTTGAAGATCTGTGAAAATCTATGAAAATAAGACAATAATAAAATTTGATGCATCCATTGACTTTTTCTTTTCCTTTGTAGTATGCTATGCTATTTGGCAGCATTTTACCCACAATGGAACTTCTTTCAAACTTCGAATCAATCCTCTCAAATACTACCACTGCTTTATCAATTATGTTTATGTAATATTCTAAATATTTTCTTATAATTTCAAAAATGTTAACAGTGTCTTCATCAAGCTTCATCCATAAGAAGCAATTTCTCATCTATTAAAGTTATTTCATGAGATTGTACCAATTCTGTCACATCTCCAGGCTTTACTTCTAATTCTGATTCTCTTACTATTTGTACTACCTGCACTTACTTCCTACAAAGAAGTCTTGAACTAGTTGGAGGTTGGAATCAAATTCTTCCACACACCAGTTTATGTTGATATTTTCCTCCTCCCATGAATCATGAATGTACTTAAGGACATCTAGAATGGTGACTTTTTTCAGAAGATTTTCAATTAACTATAGCTTTACAAAATATATTTCTTAAATAATGAGACTTGAAAGTCTAAATTACTCTTTGACCTATGGACTGCAGAATGGATGTTGTGTTAACTAGCATGAAAACTGCTTTCACTGTCAATAATCAGTGATAATTCAAAAGGAATTTTTTTTTCCTGAGCACTAGGCCTCGTCAATGGGCTTAAAATATTTAGTAAACCATGCTATAAACTGATGTGCTGTCACCCACACTTTGTTGCTCCATTTAGAGGGCATAGGAAAAGTAGATTTAGCATAATTCTTAAGGACCATAGAATTTTCAGAATGGTAAATAAGCGTTAGCTTTAACTGAAAATCACTGGCTACATTAGCCCTTGCTAATAGGGTCAGCCTGTGCGTTGAAGCTTTGAAGACAGGTATTGACTTTTCCTCTCTATCTGTGAAAGTTCAAGATGACATCTTCTTCCAATAGAACATTATTGTTTCATCAACATTGAAAATTTGTTGTGTAGTGTAACTACCTTCATCAATTATCTTCCCTAGATCTTCTAGATAATTTCCTACAGTTTCTATATCAGTAGTTTCTGCTTCACCTTGTGCTTTTATGTTGTGGAGACGACTTCCTTCCTTCAACCTTGTGAACCAATCTCTGCTAGCCCAAAATTTACTTGTACACATTTTTCACCTGTCTTCATAGAATTGAAGAGAGCTATGGCCTTTCTTTGGATTAAGCTTTGGCTTAAGAGAATACTATGACTGGTTTGTGATCTATCCAGACCACTAAAACTTTCTCCATATCACCAATAAGGCACTTTTACTTTTTAAACTTCACCTCCTTCAAGAACTTTTCTTTTGCAATTAGAATTTGGCTAAATATATGGTGCAAGAGATCCAGATTTTGGCTTACCTCAGCTTTCCACATCTCTTTCTCACTAAACTTAATCACTTCTAGCATTGAAAGTGAGAGATATGCAAATCTTCCTTTCACTTGAAAACCACTATAGGGTTATTAATTGGCCTACTTCAGTATTATTGTGTATCATGAAATAGAGAGGCCCAAGGAAATACAGAATGACTAATTGGTAGGGCAATTAGAATACACAACATATATTGATCATGTTTTCTGTTGTTTATATAGGTGCTGTTCATGGTGCCCCAAAGTAATTAGAATAATAACATCAAAGATCACTGATCACAGATCACCCTAACAAATACAAAAATAATTTAAAAGTTTGAAATATTGTGAAAATTACAAAAACGTGACATAGAGGCACAAAGTGTTGGAAAAATGATACTGACAGACTTGCTTGAAACAGGGTTGCTATAAACCCTAAGTTTGTATGACATGCGTTACCTATGGATCATAATAAAACTAGGAGTATGCTTGGATATGTTTCCTAAGGAAATTAGGGAAGGTCCAGGCATGCACAACCCTTTAACTTCTATTCACAGAAATAGCAGTATAGAAGAGAGGCAATGTGGGACACTCAGAGAGGAAAAAAAAAAGCAGGAAGTGGAAACTCCTAAAAAACAGTTGATGGAAGTCACATATAACAATATGGTTCTGTATAGGGAACAGGGGAAGGCTGGAGTGTCACAGTCACTCTGCTGAGCTTCAGATCACTGCCAGGTCTGACTGAGATCCATCTAAAATCTGTGCAGAACTATAATACCAATTATCAGACATAGCAGGGATCAGATAGCAGATAAAGCCACCCTGCTTTTCTTGGGTGAATCACACTAGTCCTCCACTGGAGTGTTGTGGGGGAGGAGGGAGGTTGGATCAACTGGTGACTGCCATTAGCCTTACCTGGTAACTTGAAACCAAGTGCTTCCCCCATAAGCCACAAGGGGAGCTGAACATGGGAACACATATTCTGCTGTGGGTCACAGCAGGCACTGAGCTGTAAGGCAATGGACTGAAGCTTTATTATAGGCAGGTTTTAGTAGGGATGTAAGATGCCTCACTTCTTGGGGCCTCTGAGGGCGAAAACTTCCAGCCAGAGTTAGCACCCCAGTTGCGTTGAGGCCTGCTAAGTAGGCCAACAGAGCAGTCAACTAGCACTTTGCTTTTAGGAAAGGATGTGGTGAATTCTGCATCCATGGGAACTCTAAAATGGACATTGTCCCAAAGGATTTGAGATCACACTGGTCCTAAATCCCACATGGCAGGCCAGCAGAATAGACAACTGCTATGTGCTCCTGGCAGGTCTGGAAAGGGGCATGGTGAAATCTGCATCCTTTTGGCCTTTAAAACAGACATTAGCCTGCTGGATATGGCAGCCAAAGAGCCCTAAAATTGACTCAGTATTAGATAGATCAAGGAGATGCCACTTCACTTTGGCAAGTCCTAGAAGGGGCATGGAGAGTTCTGGGGAAGCCAGTGCCCATAGACGCCCACCTGATGGGTTATCCCAATAGCCCTGCTGAACAGCATTAAAGCTGGCAGACCAGTGTGCCACTTGTTTGGCCCAGACTCTGCATTCCACACTCTTACTTTCTCCTATGATCTGTCTGATTAAATTCAATCAAATATCTATCTCTTCACTTCAATTTATAAACATCCTAAACTTTTGGCTTAGAGTTAAAAATAATAAATAGAAAACACACATGGGGAGTAATGAGCCACAAAAAAAAAAAAATGGCAACATGAAAAATCAGACCAGAACAACTCTCCCAAGGAATTGTAAGTAGATACAATTCTGTACAAAAGGTACAGCAGATATCTTTCAAATGTCAGAAACGTCATTGAGAATATGGATGGCAAATAAGATGAATATAATTGAAGAGAAAGTGGTAAAGTAAATCCAAAAATTGTCTTAGGAAATCAGTGAAATTAAAGACAAAGTCACAAAGGACCTGAACACAATTAGGAAGGATATAACTGTGTTTAAGGGATTAAAAGAGGTAGGGAAGGAATTTGAAAACTTAACAGCCTCCACAATAGTGGAACATGGAGAAGAAAGAATTTCAGAACCCGAATATAAGTATTTTAACTAATCAATCAATTAAAGAGGCAGTAAAAAAGAGAGAAAAGCAGAGCCATCTCTTAGAGTGACGTGGGACTACACAAATATATGAATAATAGGCATCCTTGAAGGAGATATGAGACTCCTGAGGGCAGTGTCTGTGGATCAAAGGAGTAGGGTGCCGGCCCCTTATGTCTGAGGTGGCAGGTTCAAACCCAGCCCCAGCCAAAAACCGCAAAAAAAAAAAAAAAAAAAAAGACTCCTGAAAAACATGGAGATCTTCTTGAATACATCATAGGGGAGAATTTGCCAAGCATTGCCAGAAATTCAGACATACGGATACCAGATAGTTACAGAACTCCAGGATAACTCAATTCAAACAAGACATCTAAACACATTGTAATTAACTTGGTCAAAGTCAAAATAAAAAAGAACATTTTGCAAGCTGCCAGGCATAAGCAACATCTTACCTACAAGGCAAAAACATTAGGGTAGACAGTGGAATTTTTAGCTAAAACTTTACAATGCAGAAGAGACTGATCACCTGACTTTAACTTTCTTATACAAAACAACTTTCAGCCTGGGATTCTGTATCCTGCCAAAGTGATTTTCATATTTGGTGGAGAAATAAAATCTCTCACTGACAAGCAAACAATGAGGAAATTTTCCAATACAGGACTTACTCTACAGGAAGTATTCAAAACCACATTATACACAGACCACCACAATTAACCACCACCAAAGTACAGACCCTTAGAAACTAAAGCCTAGTTTCCACAATAGACCAAGTGATAAAAATAGGCAATAGATCTACACAAAATAAAATGAACAGAACTCCAACATAATTTTAAATTCTCTCAATAAATGTGAATGACTTGAACTTCCCACTGAAGAGGAACAAGTTAGTTGACTATAACAAAAAGAAACAAGCCAAGTATATGATGAGACTTCAAATCACCAAGAACAAAACAAGACTTGAGGTGAAAGATGGAAAACAACATTTCAGACAAGTGGAAATAAGAAGAAAGCAGGAGTCAAAATCCTATATGTGGATACATTTAGATTTAAAGCAATGAATGTAAAGGAAGACAAATGGACACTATATACTGGCCAAGGAAACAATACAACAGGAAGACATTTCAATCCTAAATATTTATGCACCCAGCTTAACTGCTCCAAGATATATGAAATGAACCCTGGTTGATCTTAACAATATGATGTCCTGTGACACAATAATAGTTGGGAAAATCAACACCCACTGACAAAACTGGAAATACCATCCAATGGTAAGTCCATACAATGAAACGATGGACTTAAACACAATTATAGAAGAAAAATGTGGGCTTAGCAGATACATACAGAACATTCCACCCCAATAATACTGACTATATGTTCTTCTTATCAAGTCACAGATTATTCTCCAAAATTGAATAAATCCTAGGACAGAAATCAAAATTCAAGAAATTTAAAATAATAAAAATTATACCTTGTATCTTTTGGAACCACAATGGAATAATGGTAGAACTCAACTTTAAGAAAAACCTTTATCCATACATAAAACCATGGAAGCTAAATAATCTTGTGATAAATGACAATTGGGTCAAGGAAGAGATAAAGGAGGAAGTCATTAGATTCCTTGAACAAAACAACAATAAAGTCACAAGCTATCAAAATCTGTGGGATACTAAACATAGTCATAAGATGGAAATTCATTGCAGTAAAGGCCCATGCCAGAAAACAGAAAAAGCACAAATTGACTAACAAATGATGTCAAGAACTTGAAAGGGAGAGCATTCAATCCCAAACTTTGTAGAATAAAATAAACAGTAAAATTAGATGAGAACTTAATTAAAAGTGAGGTAAGACGGCTGACTGGAGCCAACTTTCAACAGAGGCTCCCATCCAGAGGGAGAAATAATGGACAGAATGAACTCAATGAAGCTGAAGGTCCAGAGGTGAGCTTAGAAAGAAGACCAGAAAAATCCCAGATAGCTAAGGCTATTCTTTGTAATAAAAACAAAGTTGGAGGCATCACCCTACCAGACTTCAGGCTATATAACAAGTCCACAGTAATCAAAACAGCATGGTATTGGCACAAAAATAGAGATACAAACATATAAAACAGAATTGAAAACCAAGAGATGAAACCAGTCTCTACTTGCCATCTGATCTTTGATAAACCAAACAAAAGCATAAAGTGGGGCAAAGAATCCTTATTCAACAAATGGAGCTAGCAGAACTAGATAACCACATGTAAAAGACTGAAACTTGATCTACGCCTTTCACCAATTACAAAAATTAACTGAAGATGGCTTAAAAGCTTATACATAAGACACAAAATGATAAAAATATTAGAGGAAAGCGTTGGAAAAGTCTTGATGATGTTGGATTGGGGAAAGATTTTATGACAAAGACTTCAGAAGCCATCCCAACAACAACAATAATTAACAAATGAGACTTACTTAGGCTAAAAAGCTTCTACACAGCTAAGGATACAACAAGTAAAGTGTAAAGTAAAGAATTACCTTCAGAATGGGAAAAGTTATTTGCAGGGTATAAAGCTGTCAAAGGGTTGATAACTAGAATATATAGATAGCTCAAATTAATCAACAAAAAGAGTAAAGAATCCCATCTACCACTGGGCAAGAGATACAGACAGAACCTTTTCTGATGAAGAGAGACGAATAGATAATAAACATTTGAAAAAAATGCTCATCATCTCTAATTGTCAGAGAACTGCAAATCAAAACCACCCTGAGATATCACCCATATCCAGTGAGAATAGCCCACATCACAATGTCTCAAAGCTGCAGATGTTGGCTTGGATGTGGAGAGAAGGGAACACTTTTACACTGCTGGTGGGATTGCAAACTAATTCAATCTTCTTGGAAAGAAGTATGGAGAATTCTCAAAGAACTCAAATTATACCTCCCATTTGATCCTGCAATCCCATTACTAGGCATCTACTCAGAAGAAAAAAATAATCATTTTATCATAAGGACATTTTCACTAGACTGTTTATGGAAGCTCAATTTACAATGGCCAAAAATGTGGAAACAGCCTAAACGCTCACCAACCTAGTAATGAATTAACAAGCTGTGGCACCTGTATACCATGAAATACTATTCAGCCATTAAAAAGATGGAGACTTTACAGCCTTTGTATTAACCTGGATGGAAGTGGAACACCTTTCTCTTAGTAAAGTATCATAAGAATGGATGAGCAAGAATTCCAATGTACTCAATTCTAATGTGAAAACAGCAAATGATCTAATACAAGGTGAGGGTAGGGAAATGAGGGAGCAAAAGAGGGGAGTAAAGAGGGGGTTGGGGGTATATGGCACACCTCTTGGGAGCAGGACACAATGATAAGAGGGACTTTACCTAACAATATAATCAGTTTAACCTAATTCTTTGTACCATCAAGGAATTGCAAACAGTAATACACACACACACACACACACGTATGTGAATTCTTGCCCTCTAACAAACTTTTTCACTTTCTGCTTCCCCCATATGACAGTATTTCCATTTCTGTCTGCACCTTAACAATATCCATTAAACATACAGGGATTTCCATTCTTTTCTTTAAGTACTAGCCTTCTTTCACTACCCCATTTAAGTACTGCCTTTTTCAAAAAGATTTCCTCCACTACCCTAGTCCACAGTGATCTCTTTCCTCCTTCAAACTCCAGAATACTCACTATCTCTGACATTCACATCTCTTAGTTTCTCTATATTTTTTGTAAATTGATTTTTTCCTACTAGACAGATTCTCACAAATCTGCACAGACTATTCCTAATATCAAAAACAATGAGTATGCTATTTTTATTTAGAGGAAAATCATACACATGTTAAGTCAAATGAACACATCTTTCAATCTTACAAATGTAAGGTAAATTTTTAAAAAAGAAATTTAAGCCCAGTCAATATGAAAAGAAATCAAAATATTGGCTTTTGTAGCTAATTTATTCAACCTTTTCCTTTATAGATTGAAAAAGATGAGTTCCTGCTTTGCTTTTCTAAATTCCCCAAAGACTTATTCTATTTAGTACCCATAGATAATGAATAAGCAAACATACTATTTAAATTTAGAGATAAAAACATTGCTTTTCGGGGCAGGTGCAATGGCTGATGCTTGTAATCCCAGCACTCTGGGAGGCCGAGGTGGGTGGATCACCTGACCTCATGGGTTCAAGACCAGCCTCAGCTAGAGTGAGACCCTGTCTCTAAAAATAGCCAGATGTTGTGGTGGGCACCTTTAGTCCTAGCTACTCTGGAGGCTGAGGCAAGAGAATTGCTTCAGCCCAAGAATCTATGACACCATGGTACTCTACTGAAGGTGACAAAGTGAGACTCTGTCTCAAAAAAAAAATTGCTTTTAAAGCTAGATTAACATCTTAATGATGGTTGATAATCCTCAGGCTTAAGTGCATCCCTATTCACATGGCATGACTTTCTTTAAAACTTCATCAGTAGAAGATGGCTGACTGGAGTCAGGTTTAAACAGAGACACTTCCATCAAGAGGGAGCGATAATGGACAGAATGAACTCAATGAAGCTGAGCTGAGCTAAGAAAGAAGATTGACGATCATCCCTGCTGAGGCAAGCTGCAACTCCAGGGAAACAAACTACCATACAAAACCCACCTCCAAGAGGACGAGAAACCCCTCCTCCAAGAGAGTAGCTCGCTGTGTGCTCTCTACAAGCAAGCAGTGTTCAGAAGACCCCTTATTTTACCCCACAAGAGAGAGCCACTAAACCTGGAACTCTTTCTCCAGAGAGATCCCACCTGTGAACTTGGCATTCTCCTGCCGGCATAAAATAGAACAAATATTTTCCCTGCAATTCTGAACTCCCAGTCTGTCCTTACCCCCTCCCCTGCCAACTGGGGAAATATCTGGAAATTTTATCTAACAAAGGATGTAAAAGATCTCTATAAAGAAAATAATGAAACTCTGAGAAAAGAAATAGCTGAAGGTTTTAAATGGAAAAAAATATACCATGATCATGGATGGGAAAAATCAACATTGTTAAAATGTCCATATTATCCAAAGCAACCTACAGATTTAATGCAATCCCTACTAAAGCACCAATATAACAATTTAAAGATCTTGAAAAAATAGTACTTTGTTTTATATAGAATCAGAAAAAACTTCTAATAGTCAATACATTACTCAGAAATAAAAACAAATCAGGAGGTATCATGTTACCAGACTTCAGGCTATCCTATAAATCTACAGTGATCAAAACGTCATGGTACTGGCACAAAAATAGAGTGGTGGATATAGGGAACAGAAAAAAAGAACCAAGAGATGAACCACTTATCATCATTTGATCTTTGCTAAGCCTATCAACAACATTCATTGGGGGAAAGATTCCCTATATAACAAAAGGTGCTGGGTGAAATGGCTGGTGACCTGTAGAAGACTAAAACTGGCCCCACATCTTTCACCATTAACAAAAATTGATTCTCACTGGATAAAATATTTAAACATAAGACATAAAAATATAAAAATACTGGAGGAGAGTACAGGGGAAATGCTTGAAGAAGTTGGCCTTGGAAAATACTTTATGAGGAGGAACCCCCCTTGGCAACTGAAACAACACCAAAAATATATTACTGGGATCTGACCAAACCAAAAATCTTCTGTACAGCCAAGAGCACAGTTAAGTAAGGCAGACAGCCTTCAGAACTATTCTGTCTAGATATGCCAAAAATGCCATTCATATTTGATGAGAATTCCCTAAATCTGTAAATCACTTTGGATTGTATAGCCATTTTATCAACTTTGAATCTGCCAATCCACGAGCTTAGGTTTCCACAGATCTTCATCTTAAGCCTTTCTTTTTAGCCAAGACTTTAATTACTCAAGAATGTATTGAGGACTGACTAATTCATACCTTCATTTCCAACCTCTTATCTAACTTCCACAGATAATGAAAAGTAGCTGGAAATCTCCATTTTGCTATCTCACAAGCAGATCAGAGCATTTTCCTTTCTATTTAATTCATAGAACTTAACATAATTTTAGTATGATTGTTACTACTGGATAATCATAAGTCTGGTCCACAACCGCAACTAAGAATCAGAAATATTTCTGTTTTGTTCAGGACCTTGCACATAGTAAATTCTTAGTGATATCAACTCAGTTCACTTTAGGAATGCAGTTATTTTCATTCCCTTGAATCCTTTTTCTCCCCTTCAGGAATAATTACTTGGTGTTGACTCATTCTAGAATGCTTTTTATTCCTAACTTCACATGCTCAGCTTCTGCCCATCATTCAGGCCTTAGTTCAAATGTCATCTTTTCAGGAAGGCCCTTGCTGATGATCTGAAGTTTCTCCCTATCGTTACCATAGTCACAGAACTTTACAACATGATGGTATTTTCTTACCTAATCAATAGAAAGCCAACCTCTTAAAAGTTGGGAGCTGGTCTCGATTGGTCACCAATACAATCCTTGTGCTTCACACATAGCAGTAACAACTCAAGGAACTAATTTTTAAAAGAATTATTATAAGGTTCTCTCGCCCATTAATGAAAGTTTTCTGTGAAAATAAATAGGAACTTATGTGCTATTTAGAGATGTGAAAAGATTTTATGGTGGAGGAAATATTTTATTTGTGGCTAAGATAAATAGGACCATAAATTCAGAGCATGGGTATGAAAGTGTTGAATTCCTGGTTGTGATAAAGTCTGGAGCTAAGGCAAAAAAATTGGAGAATTGAGGCCTTTCCTCCCCCCGCATGGCAAATATGTCAATATTACTAGAAGAAAAGTAAAGTTGAAAAGTTACTCTCAGATTATGTTGTATGAGGTTTTACACTAGAATATGCAAATAAAGGAGCATTTTAAACAATGAATAGAACAAAAGCTTGATCGGATCTCTGTTTTTAAAAGATAAATCTAATAGTATTTTGAAAAATGACAGCATAGAGAAAGAGGCATGCTTCCTTAGACCAGGTAACGTTTCATTTGCTGCATTTCCAGTTTCCAGCACCAACTTACCAATGAAGATTCTACCAAAACCTTAACACCAAGAAATGTGAATCCTGGACCCCAAATGACTATAAGCACACCACAGCGAATAACCAGTTCAAGAAGTGTTCTGATTGGGAATCATATACCCTTGTACCAGCAATGGTTACTCAGATACACATAGCAGAAGCTAATGGCTGGGTCCCTGGTAATAGAAAACAGGCTACAGAATTTATAGACTCTGATTTTTCAGAAAGTACAGGAAGCAAAAAAGGACATAAAGATGGAAAAGGCTTGGGACATTTTTCCATGAAAGTGTGTGAAAAAGTGCAGCAAAAAGGTATTACATCATATAATGAAGTAGCTGATGAGCTGGTATCAGAGTTCACCAATTCAAATAACCATTTGGCAGCTGATTCAGCTTACAATCAGAATTAGGTGAAGAGTTTATGATGCTTTAAATATGCTGATGGCCATGAAAATAATTTCAAAGGGAAAAAAGAAATCAAGTGAATTGGCCTACCTGCCAACTGTGCTCAGGAATGTCAAAACCTGGAGATAGAGAAGCAGAGGTGGATAGAATGGAAAAAGCAGAATCAGGCCCAGCTGCAAGAGCCTCTCCTACATCAAAATGCTTTCAAAACACTGGTGCAGAGAAATCGGTAAAATGAACAGCAAAATCGGAGACCGCCAACTCTGAATTCTACCATTCAGCTGCCATTTATAATCATCAATACAAGCAGAAAAACTCTTGTAGATTGCAGCATCTCCAGCGATAAGTTTGATACCCTTTTTTCTTTTTTTAATTTAGATAATACCTTTGAGCTCCATGATGACATGGATGTATAGAAGTGGATGGGAATATCCTTCAGCCTGGAGTCTGGCAAATGATCTCTGGAGGATCTGAAATTTGGTAAATTCATGGTGCCTAAGACTTTCAAAGATTATATCACAGATATCTCCACAGGACCTTCTTGGCTGAATCAGGGACTACTTCTGAACTCTATCCAATTAGTTTCAAATTTAGACCTGACCATTGGTGCCATTTTCCCAATCAAATGTAAACCAAAGCTTATGATTGGATATGGAAGTGGCCTTAGCAATTGGGCAGTTTCTGGCCCTAAACCATCACCAATCCAGCCACGTCGCCCCTCACTGCTCTGAGTCCCAAGGTGAGACCCCCTATTCATTCAACAATGCGGACAAAGAAGATGACTAAAAGGATTCCTCCTACCCAGAATAAAGACAGGAGAAAAACTAAAAAAATGACAGCATAGATACTGGAAGTAGAATGGCCAGATGAGGGCTATGAAATATTATGTAAGAGGAATGCAGTCTGAATTTGAGAAGTGGCTTTGAAAAAAAGACAAGAGACAAAGACCAAAGTAGCCCAGAAAGGATTTGTTTGCTAACTGCATGCATATGTAGAATGCAGGATGAGAAATTTACAGTCTGCTTTGACAGTAACATTATTCATGACATAAAGGAATGTAGTAGGTGGGAAAAGTTAGAGTGGTTAGAAAAGTGTATTAAGGTTTGGAGAGGCATTTTTATGATTCCTGGATAGATAAGTAAAATGTTTAGCTGATCGCTGAGTGAGTCTAGAATTTAGAAGAATGGACATGGCTGGAGATTAATATTAGAAAATCATTACTACATATATGGTAGTTAAAATTTGATAATAGATGGAATTGCTCAGGCATGCAAAGGGAGAATGTACCTAATAACTGAATATTGGTGTAAGTTTATGTTAAAGGAACGAGGAAGAAAAAAGGCTCTGTGAGAGAATCTACCAACCAAGAAAGAGGAAAGAAGCTAAATTCAGCCGAAATATCTGGTAGATTCAATGAAGGTCTCTTACTATTCCTAGAAAGGTGAGAGGCAGTATCGTATAGTACAGGAAGCTTAAAATTATCTAATTATTCACATCTGTGAAGACTGATGAACTTTTCATCTCGGACTTAAATGTTAATTATGCCAAAATTGAGTAAAATACTGGACATTTACACTGGAACTTCAATGCCATTTCACTGTTGATGTTTTGTGTGTTAATCCCCCTTTAATATAGCCTTTAAAATGACAACTAGCAATCTCCTTAACACCAAGAATTTTAGAACATTTCCTAATAATGCATAATGAATTAAATAAATTTTCAATACAATGATTTTGGAAAATTGATAATGGGAGATTTTTGTACATATGCATTTTGCTTTTGTCCTCAAGCCCTAAAAGTGAGTTAATGTGCATGTGTGTTAGTGTGTGTGTGTGTGTATTTGTGTTCCCATAAATTTATGCTTAGGAAAAACCAAGGATATTCAATACAATTTTTTAAAGGCTGACACTGCAGATAAATTGCCTATTTAGGCTAGAGTGATATTTCATCCTAGGGGAGCAGAGGACACAGATTCAGATGCATTCTGTTGTGATGATATCTTTGGTTGTGAATTCTTTCATTTGGAATTCATAATTACAATGTCCCAATACTTGATGTTATTCTCAGCATTCAACCCTCTGATAAATCTGTCTACACAAAACGGCAGCTGGTCCACTGGCATTGAACTGCTTCTGGTGACATAATTTCATGATTTTTTTTAGAGTCTCTGAAAGAGAGCAGCTGCCCAGAGCTTCAGAAGCATTATACATGGGAAACTTTGCTCACATTTTCTTTGGGGACAAGGAGGCTGTGTGGGGTTACAATCCATGAGCATTGTCAGGTTAATAACTGTCTCATGGAAAACATCTCTTTGTTGGTCTAAACCCAATGCTTAGAGGAATTACAAGCATTGTTAAAACAAAAAAAAAAATCCTTCATAATTAAATGAAGGATGAAGAGCAAGAAAGAAAAATTAGTTTTATCTAAAGTATTTTTTAATTCAATCACCAAGTGAGACCATGTTAAAAAAAGACAATGTATTATAAAAACAGATGGGAAAATCCAGGTTGTCTGAAGGCAGAAGCTGATACACTAAGTGGAATTAATTCTCTAAGAACACTTTCAGGTGAGGTTTATGAAAATCTATTTCTTTTGCACAGTGGGGAAACAATTTGCCTCTGACTTTGTAGTGAAGAAAAACTGCTGATTTTAGATAGCAAAAATGATCACTCTAACCCATACTATTTTGGACATCTTGTAAATGAGTCAGGACACCATGTGTCTGACCCAAAGGAACTTGCTTTCAAAATTTACTAACAAACTCCGCCTTATTGCAAGTAGTTAAACAAGAGATAATTGGATACATTCTTGATAAACAGTCCTTTATGGAACAAAAAAAGAAAAATTGTACTATTCTCACCTAAATCATAGCATTACATATCACAGAAACTCAAAAGGACTGAAAACAATAGAAAAGAATAGCTCCAGGATCTTTACTGTTGATGAAATGGTTCTGTCTTATGATTGTGATGGTAGTTACATAACCTCACACGTGACAAAATAGCATAGAACCGTGTGCAATCACTGCACTCTTCTAAATATCCTGGTTTTCAAACTATACTATAGTTGGTATCATGCAACCATTAGGGAAAACTGGATGATGGATACACAAAATGTCTTGGTACTATTTTAGCAACTATCTTCGAATCTATAACTATTTTAAAATGAAAAGTTAAAAAGTAAATATGGAAAAAAATGGAAGAAAAAATAGTGAAAACAATTCCTACCGCATTTCACATAGCTGATTTTCTACCACACTCATAGACAGGACTTGAATAATGCCTCCAACTGAAGTAGCTTCCTTATATCCTAACAGAATTTTTCTTTATTATAACCCCTTTGATTTTTTTTTTTTTTTGCAGTTTTTGGCCAGGGCAGGGTTTGAACCCCCCACCTCTGGTATATGGGTCCGGTGCCCTACTCCTTTGACTCACAGGTGCCACCTACCCCTTCAATTTTTTCTTCACAGTAATGTTCAGAAGTCTTATAATAATGTGGTTACTAGTTTCATTATATGATGCCTACCATTTAATGAATACACAGAGGGTGCCCCAAAAATGTATGCACATTTTACAAAAGGAAAGGAGAAAATGGTATTAAATTTGTAATACTCAAGTCATATTTGACTTTTGCAATTAAAAGAGGTGATCATTATGACTTGTACTCATCTTGGCACTTCTATATATTGAGTATCATAATTTAATTTTGCTACCTCAGGTTGTGTGTTTTGTTTTTTTTAATTTCTTCATAATTGAGCCTAGGGGGGCTGTGTGCTTCCATGAATTTTTCCATTTCCTCCACATTTTCAACTTTATGAGTACAGAGATTTTGTAGCATTCAGAGATGATATTTTGAATTTCCATGTTATCAGTTGTGATTTCTCCTTTTTCATTTCTGATGAGAGCTTCTCAGTATGCTTTTTTAATGCTTCTGGTTAGTCCAGCAAGAGGCCTGTCAATTTTGTCTATCTTTTCAGATAACCAACTTTTTGTTTTATTTCTCTTTTATATAATTCTTTTGCTATAGATTTCATGTAGTTATTCTCTGATCTTCGTTATTTCTTTTTTTCTTCTGGGTTTGGTTTTCTCTTCTTTTTTCAGTTCCTTGAGATTCCTCATTAGATTGTTGATTTTTTTGCCTGTATCCTGTATCCTTTTTTTTCCTTATATCCTTATTTGGAGATAAGCATTTGAAGCTATGAATTTTCCTCTCAGAACTGCTTTAGTTGTATGACACGGATTTTGAAAACTTATGTACCCTTTATGAATTAGTTCAAATACTCTTTTGATTTCCATCTTAATTTTGTCTTTGGCCCAACGGTCATTCAGAAATAGTCTGTTTTGTTTCCATGACTTTGTGTCGCAATAGTGCTTCTATTGGAGTTGATTTCTAATTTTACTCCACAATGGTCTGAGAAGATGCATGGTATAATTTCTTTTTGATTTTGTAGAGACAGTTTTTGTGGCCTAGGATATGATCAATCTTGGAAAATATTTCATGAGCTTATGAGAAAAACATGCATTCAGTGGTTTAGGGGTAGCATGTTCTATAATTGTCTGTTAGGCCCATTTTTTTCTAGAGTTTTGTTTAAGCCCATTGTTTGTTTCTTTACTTTCTGTTAAGAGATTCTGTTCTGTTCTTTCGGAGGGGTGTTATGTTGCTGCTGTTTCTTTTTACATCAACTAAGATTTGCTTTATGAATCTGGCTGCACCTGCGTCAGGTACATAAATATTTAGCATAGTTATGTCCTCATGTTGAATTGTTCCCCTTACCATTATATAATGATCATCTTTGTCTTTCTTTTGTTTTGTTAGTTTCAGGTTTATGTTATCTGATATGAGAACTACTACAACAGTTGTTTTTGCTTTCCATTAGCACAATATATTGTTTTCTATCCCTTCACCTTGAGTCTGAATAAATTGTTGGGTTTAACATGTTTTTCACTGAGACATAAGATACTTGACTTGGTATTTTTATACATTCAGCTAGCCTATGTTTCTTGAGTAGGGAGTTCAAGTCATCCACATTTATTGAAAGGATTGATTAGTGGGATTGTATTTCTGTACACCTCCATCACTGAGATCTAGCTATAGAACTCTTCAAACGGAAAATATGGGTTCTATCTTTAAAATAAAAAGTTTCAGGGAATAATTATATAGGTACCGTTTATTACCCTTCACTATATATCAAGTTTATGGTAAATGTTAAATTACATTTATAATCTCCATTAGTCCTCACAGAAATCCTTTGGGGTGTGTAGTGTTATTATATCTATCTCATAAAGGAGAAAAGTTGAAGATCAAGGTTTGGGGTTACTTTACCAAAGATCACAGCTAGTGAGTAGCTCATTGGGAATAGAACAGATATTTGTCCAATCTAAGGTTAAATTTCAGAGAAATGGTTAAACACAAGGCTTTTAGTGGATTAATTTGATCTGTGCTAATTCTCCTCTTTGGTATTTCTCTCCAAAAAATGGAGAATTAGTATGTATAATTGGGAGATGATGAGCTCTGGTACCTATGAAAGTGCCAAATGAATAGATTTTTCCAATGTATCAGAATTAAGCAGGGGTCAAGTTGAGGTATGAAGGGAAGGTCACAATACAACAAATAATCACTATAAAATTTCCCCCAATTCCTCTAGTGACCTGGGACAATATCTAGGGCTACTTATGTCAGAAGAAAAAAGAAGAAGGATGGAGATATTCAGAATTAGAGAAATGAAAATAAAGAGTGAAAAGGTATACATTGTTAGAAAAATTAAGGAAGTAGGCAGACAAGTGAAAGATGGTTCTTTTCTCTTTCTAAAAATCTATAACTGTGTCTGGTCAAAAGTCACTGGGATGGGCTTCAATATGGACTTCACATGAAAGCAATTCATTAGCACGCCATGTGAGAAATTTTCCAAAGATTTGATTAACATGATAGATGTTTTGACAGTGCGGAGGATAATTAGGGAAACTAATCAGTCCTGTTCTCTTGCACTCATAGTCCAATGGAACAAACAGACAACCCAAAAGACATTTTTAATGCAGGAGCTTATGGAAGCTCACAGGGGAAAAAAAACAAAGTTCTTTGTAGAAATTAGGCAAACAATTGAAAGAGAAAACATTTAAACTGGGGCCTGTATGATAATTAGAAATCAGCCAGTGTAATGGTGTGAAAAAAGTAGGTATATGCATGTAGGTGGGAGGTGATTGATGTATTCCTTTTTCTATTAAGTAAAGTCTAAGGCACCTTCTTGCCTGAACCCTGGAAAAAAAGAGACAATATTAGTTTACATAGGAATGAGCTTACTGCTTCTCTACCTATATCTCCAGTAACACTTTTGGAGGAAAGTAACAAGCCTTTGAGTGTCAAACCCTTTAAAAAGGGTTATGCTGAATATTTGCAGAACAGGAATGGATGGTGGCTGGTTCTTTGAGTAACACAAGGGTATATGGCTCTAATCTGGAGAGGACATGGAGACTTTTTCTTCTAAACAATGAATGGAACCAGATGTTTGGTTTTATATGAGTGCTCAGGGCCTTATATTTCACTCTGATGTAGCACTCTGAGAGGTAATTGAATCTCCGAATAAGTAGTATATGTATGTATAGATGGAGCAGGATGGGTAGCATGTGGTCGGAAAGTAACACTAAGTCCCCTAACTTTTAGAGATAATATGAAGGTTCCTTTTCTCATGCTTGCAACATAAATATTGGCGTTTCCCATGTTAAATGGACCGTGTGAATTTGAATAATATGCATTTGTAAGATGACGACCATACCTAAGAACAAGGCCAAGGCCACCTCTCCTGGTTTTTTAGCACAATATAAATTTGGGATTATTTTAAATCCCATGCACTCATAAAGGGGACTCAAATAGTGAGAGAGATTAAATTACCCAATAGCCAGAATAGATGTGTGAAGTAGATTTAACTCGATTTAGAGACATTTAAAAATATATTTTTCTTCAAAAAGTTGCTATAATTTATAATAAATATATCTTATCTCATGTATATTATAAGACTGATAAGCAGATTCTAAAAGGAAAAAAAAAACTCCAGACAAATTACATTTAACAGAGTTTAATGAAGCAAAGGATGATTTGTGGATTGGGCAGGACTTAAGATCAGAGAAGGTTAGTGAAACTTCAGCACTGTGCGTAGTCAAAGAGAATTTGTGGACAGAAAAAAAGAAATTATATACAGAAAGTAGAACTGAGGTACAGAACAGTTGTATTTGGTCACAACTTAGCATTTGCCTAATTAGAACACGAGCATTTGTCTGCCTGTGACTAGCTGAAACTAAATGATCAGTACGAGAGTAAATTACAATCTGTTTATATATCTAGTTAGGTTACAGTTCGCTACATATGAAGAAACCTTTAGGCCAAACTTAAATAATGTAAGGAGACAGCTGTAGGCTAAACTTAATTAAAAACAAGGCAGAACATGGCATATGTTGTTCAATTAAAGTAATTCAGAATCTTAGGGATGTGGTATCATCTAAGCTAAAAACTTACAGATTTTTGGGTAGCAAATTAGAGGGAAAAAGAAGTAGAAAGGTATCTGGATAAGTGTATCATAGGCCTAAGAAACAGCATGTGTGAGATTAGGAGGAGAAAAAAATATGGCATGTTTAAGTAACTTCAAGAAATGTGTTGTACATGAAATTTTTACAGTAGCATTTTAATAAGTAAATGTGAAACACATAAGAGAGGACTTGGTTAGAGAGTTGGCATTTATTGGCATATATATGAACTAAAAAATGTGAATATTTTGAAATAATAGATTAGGACAAAAGCATCAATACTTAAAGAATATTTTAAAAACAGGGTTATTGTTAACCTGGTTATCACCTGCAAAGGGTTCAACTGAGGCAAAGAATGAAGCCAGTTTGTTAGATTTAGATATTAGGATGACAAATTGGTGACTTTGGCAAGAAAAATCTTGTATTATAGTTAAGGCAGACGTGAAATTTCAGTAGATTTTGGAGGGCATAGGATGTTAAAACCTAGAGAAAGAAAACATAGGCCATGTTTTAAGAGTTAGGACTGGAAAGCAAAGTAGATTGAGAATGTAACAACTTGAGAATGAAGTGGATTTCAAAACTGATGTCTGGAGACCATATCTGCAGCTTTTATAACAAAGTTATAATACCTGTCTTAAAATTGAAACCTTCCAACTCAAAGACATTATTTTGTATAGTGTGGCTATTGTATGTGGGTAAAAATTAAAGGAAGGTAATCAGAATGTATTACTCAGAATTTTTCACTAAGCATCACTGGGGAGAATGAAATTTATTCAATCCAAATATATCAAACACATTTTATATGTCAAGAACTGTAGTGGTTGCTCAAGGACATGGAAATATAGAAGGCAGTGATTTCACTATAACGAAGTTTAAAGGCTATGTTGGATAGAGCTGTGCATCAGAGGTTCTGGCTTCCATATTAACCGTATTCACTCCTTAAATGAAACATGGCTGGGCTTGAATTCTGGTTCGGTTGGGTCAGAAAGCCCAAAGTACACTGTGATGTTAAGGCTGTAAGTGCTTGAATGAACCTGGAGGAGAACAGAATACTTGTCTCAATTTTGATTCTCCAGCCTATTTCAGTTAACTGATTTCTGAGCTTCAGTCTACAGAAAACTACAAGAAGAAACTGAAGAAGCTGTTAACACAAGAACACAAGAATATTGACGGCTCTTGAAACCAGGGAGTGGTTATAACTTATTAGCAGCAGTGGTACTTAATGGGAGAAAAGTCAGAGGACAAGAAGTCATGTGGTAACTATTACATAGTAGCACAGGTTTTATTTATAAGGCATCCATGATCTACACAACTGGTTACTTCAAATATAATTGAAGGGAGAATGTTTACAGAAGTCTGTAATTGGAATTAGCAAGTAGGAAGAACAACCAGCCAAATATAGGTTACTCTTGTTATTTTGATTCCTTTTAAATATAACCCCAGTAACACAGATCTCAAGTAACCAAAACACACAAAAGAATTAGACCCATATTAACATGAGGTGCAAAGTAACTATGAGGATAAAAAACAAAGGAAGATGTAATTCCAAGTAGGTGAACAGAGAAATCTTTACAGAAGGTGTGGGATTTGGAAATAGTGGGAAGATATGATTATTTATTTTGTTTTCATACACTAGTTATTAAAAAATGCACATGATTGTCACCAAGTAAATGGTTTTACAAGTAGCCATTTTAGTGTGTGGGAGACCCCAGAATATGCCACCTCAGGATATGAAATGTTAAGCTGAAGGCAGTTAGGAAGAAGCTGATGCAGAAAAGCTCTTGGACATTCCTCTATTGGCCTCAAAGCAAAAAATAGAGTTACAAAGACACATTATGGAGAAAAACGGTTAACCACTGAAGACAACATTAGACTGTTATTGGCCTAAAGATGATATTAGAGGAATTTATATTGAGAAGCTTCATGAACTAGGCTTTATCTGCCTGTTATTTGACTTCCCATAAAGTGCCACCCTTAGAAACTCAAAGTCCTTTTCTTTTATCTTGTCACTTCTCTAAAATTACTATTCTTTGTTGTAGATACCATCTCAGCTGGAATTCAAAGCTGCCACTTTGAGCACTATTCATTCCCTTTGTGCCTCCCATTTATATGTGAAATATTTGTGTTAATAAATTCTGTTCATTTTTCTTGTTAATCTATCTTTTGTCACAGGGTCCATTACACATACCAATTTATGAGTGTTGAAGAAAAAAAAAGTTTCTTCCACTACAGGAACAAATTGAGTCAACTCAAAATAAAAATATGAATGGGAGAAAGGGGGTGAATTTGGGTGTGCTTTGGGTAAGGCTTCATGTACTGAAAGAATGTTCTGTCCTGAGATGGCAACAGGAAGAATTGCTTCATAGCACAGAAAGTGATTAATTGATTGCAACTGAAATGTAAGGAGCAGGTAAAAGGGCTGCAGCTTGGTAGGGCCACCCTGAAGAAAATTTGAATTTACTGCTACTTGACCTCAATATTTTAGAACTTAAAAATGTACTCATATATTTTAACCTTATCCTGGATTACACTCATCTTTGCACCACCAAAAACTTTTTTCTGTCCGCACTTCTGTTCCCTGGATAAACCTTTGATTCATAACACAGAATAAAGATTAGACCAAGTAATATTTAGAATAGGGAGTTTTATATTTGCAAAGAGAGTTATACTTTTCAATTTAGGAAATGTTCCTATGAGATGTTCATTTTTTAACCTGCTTTTTCATTTAAGTTAAGCTATTTTCCCTATACAGGAATAAACCCTTCAAGCAAACTTATATGCATTTGTATTATACATGGAGAGAACTGTATGCTTACAATTTTTAAATAATCTTGTTAGATATTAATTTATAGATTCCCCATTTGAAGGATATTTTAAATGTTCAACTAGCTATTTATAGCAACTGATCATATTTAATTAAGATAAAATTCATTCAAAGTATCTTTCTTTTTCTGAAACATAGCCCAAACATTGGAGACAAATTGAATTTCAGACAAATTTTCTTCACCTTTTGCAGTCCCTCTTGTGTATATGTGAATTCTAAATGAAAATTATTTTTCTAAGAATACTTTAACTTTGTTTTATTTACTTTTGCTTTAGTATCAATCTTGCAGTTGATAGTTTCATAAAACCATCTCTTCTACATAGAAGACAAGATCATAATTTTTGAAATCTTAAATAAAAGAACTAGTAGTTGCATATCTAAAGAAAAAAACAGGTTGACAACCATCAGAAGCTTGACACTTTTCAATTTACACGTTTACAGTAAACTTTTCTTGTGGGTGTAACATTTTTACTGAAAATCTATTTCCAAGCCGTTTTTGCAACAAGAAATATGGGCTACTGGCATTTTGTCAATAGAGCAGTTTCCATCGAGATGGTAAAACAATACAAGTGGCGTTACATCTTTTAGAACGCTGCAAGTAAGCATGAAACCATTCTCAGCTCTGTAATAGTTTTCTGATAGTATTCTGCTAGCAGTGAAAGATATGAGGACCACAAACATTGATGAAAGTCACGTGGAACTCAAACAAGAGTGGCAGGAAGAAAAATATCCCAAATATTTAATGCCTTTTTGCTGTTAACTAAATATACACAAAGGTTTACTGCAACAGAAGATACTGTTGCCCTTCAGGAAAATTTCTGGTGCACAGCTGTATGAGAGCTGTCAACAGTCTTCATCAGCTCTGCCACAAAGGAAGGTCAAGAGGTCTTCACTGAATTTCAAGTTCTGTTTACATTAAAGGTGTAATGGAATGACAATCTTTATGAGCTTTTAGTAAATGCTTATAAATTACAAATGCTTGTAAATGACAATCTGTACAAGCATTTACTAAAAGCTCATTATTTTTCTCCCTATATAGTTGAAACTGGAAATACTTGTCCCCTTAATTTCAGTCACACCTTCCTTAAGTGGAAAAAAAGTATCCTGTCTTATAATTGATTTAAGATACACACAGTTAGAGACAATGTCCAAGGGAGATAATATAAGGATTGCACATAAACCTTTTTTAAAATTCTATCGTTCCTTTCTTTTACAAGCTGACCCATAGGTAGAGGATGGCTTCTTCCATATATGGACATGTTAAGGCTCCCAATCCTCATTAAATTCTTCTCAAATCTCACAGGAGGGCAGAGAGAAATATAAACAGCTAGATAAAGACAGAAAGTTACATAAAAAAAATTCTTATGAATGAAGGGAGCCTTGAGATGGGCTGAACCGCATGAATCTCCCCCTCTGTCCTAGGTTTAAGCTTTGCAATTGGGATTGTGAGCTTTCCCCTCTTCTGTGTTGTCACATCTATTTAGTCTTTTCACGATTTTTTCATCAAAAATGAACTCATTTTAAGATGAAGTTGTGAATTAATGCAGTTATATAATCCAGAAAAGGCATCTAATTTGAAAGTATGTCAATTAGAATATAGCAGACCCTCTAGCCCTTGGAATTAAAATATCAATCTGCAGTTGTGTAATTTTTTGCTTTGTGCTTTTAGGTTTTCTTTTTTTCTTCACACGCCTTTCACTAAGAAGACTCCATTTTTAATTTCCCTCATAGCAGAGGTCAACATGTTATGCACTACAACTTTCATAAAGGAAGATGAAGGGCAAAATAAAGTCTAGTTCTTCATTTCCAAGCTTGAGGAAAGTCCCACACACGTCATGGCAGACTACTCCCCCTGAGATGATCGTTCATGTGGTTACAGCAGTCCTGAAAAGCAGCATGGGCTTGGTTCTAATATAAGGATTTCTAGAGGTATATCAGGGTGATGGCGTTAGGGCTACTAAAGTGTGAGTTTACAGTGGAAGCGAAGTTGTTGTCTATGCATTCCAAACTAAATGTTAAGTTAGAAATAATGGGCACATCAAAATTTGTATGTCCCAAAACGGCCTTTTAAAACTCACTGTATCAACTTTTTTTCTGTACTGGTTTTCTGAGTGTGATCTGTGGTTGGTTTTCTGATAGAAATAACCTCGGCTGGTGTATACTGCAGACTTTTAAGAGTTTAAAGAGTCTTTAAAGAGTTTAAGACTTTTAAAGAGTTTAAACTTTTGCCATCTCACTGTAGAACCCCAATTAAATAGGGAAAGAAGGGACTGCCTCTGTAGCCAGAATGAGGGCAGGCATGTGTCCCTGTGTACCAGAATTAGAGGAGAAAAATCTGCTGGGTAGTGTGGAGACAAGGCAAGTGCTCTCAGCTACTGCATCCCACTCTCATAAAGAGGAGGCCTTATGCAGGGAAGAAGACTAATTGTCCTCAGAAAAACATAGTATCACATAGTTTTCAGTTCCCCCCCATCATCAGGAGAATGTGGAGAGTGACAGTTCACTAGTACAATCAATCCAATCTTATCATTTCTTTCCTATCCTTATTGATAAGGGCAAGATTTCTTCAAAGGAGAAAGTGCTGAAAATGACTAGTAAAGAGTAAATCTTAAAAGCATCCAACCCCCCCCCCAAGAACATTATAGACATGGGAGCGGGAATACAAATGACAGTTGCCTTTCCAACATACATAAGGGGAGGCAATGGACAATGGGAAAACATCTTTGAAGCACAAGGGGAAATAAACTCTTAACCTAGAATCCAAAGTAAAGCAGAGGAAAGACATTTTCAGAAAGACAAAAGCTCTGATCATTCCTCTTTAGCAGACTAGTACCTCAAGAAATGCTTAAATATAATTCTCAAGTTAAAGTAAAATAATAAGAAGAGGAAATTCTAGTTCTGTAGAAAGACAAAGTACCAATACAAAATGTATGTATGTAGTTAAATATAAAACACCTTTTAAAAAGAATGTCGTGTGTATTGAATATTGATTAAGCAAAAGGCAGAACAATGTTCTGTGAATTTCATAGCACATGTAGAAATAAAGCATAAAAAAAACAAGAAAAGCACAAAGGACACAAGGGGAAGAAAACACAGTTATACTATTTTAAATGTGTGGGATTGTTCTTGAAGTGATTTTTAAGATAACAAATTATGATCCCTTAAATTTTTGCCTTGCAATTGGGATTGTGAGCTTTCTGACCTTTGATAATCCAAACAAAAGCATACATTGGGAAAAAGAACCCCTATTTAATAAACAGTTCTGGGAAAACTGGATAACCACATGTAATACAGAAATGGAAGAAAGAGAAGTCATAAATATTGCTGAATTATGTGACTTGATTAGATGAGAAAACTAAAGAGAGGAAGGAGTAAAGTTGGCAGACCACACAGGTGTGGTGGTATTGATACAGGACAGGTGGCACCCCAGCCAGCTCAGCCAAGCTGGGCTGGAGGACCTGTCGCCTTGGCCCTGGCAGTGTTGGTGCAGAGGCAGCCGGCAGAGGAACCAGTGGGCTGGAGCCTAGGCAAGGGGTGGGGGTGCCTTCCACCCCCACCGGAGGCTCCAATAGCCAAAGGGACCGGACAACTGCTAGGGAGACACCGGCACCTTGGTGTCTCCTTCCCTTTGCACTTAGGACTGAAAACGGAACCCCCATTTCCTATGCCTAGGTCAATTTTATGTAAGTTTCCTAGGCCTCAATTCTGTGAATGGGCTGTGTCCATCCATTAATGCCTTCATTCACCTTGCCCCAAAGGAAGAGACTGTGTCCGTTCATTAATGCATTCAGTCACCTTGCCCCAGCAGAAGGGACTGTGTCCATTCATTTCCTGGCCTCATATAGAAGGAACCCATGCACCTATATATACCCCTAGATGGGAGAGAGACAGGGAGAGAAACAGAGAGAGCTTTTCTTTCCTGACTTGGGTTTTCTCTCCCTACTGGGAACTTTAGTGTTTTGTACTCTTTTCCATAAATAAATTCTGTCTTACCACTGATCTGTGGTCCGCGGATTTATTCCTCAAATCACTGACACCAAGAACCTAAAACTCCGGTATCAGTATTACCGGAGAATATTATGTTCAGTATGATGAAGGGTTCAATAGAGATGAAATATTTGCAGAAATGTTTCCTACAGGTGGATGTCCATCAGAAGAAAAGAATGTGAAGATATATCCAAAGTAGGTACTTAGTATTTACTAGATAAAGCTAAAAAAAAAAAAAAAACCCTATTAACATAATCCAGTGAGAAAGGAGGTATGGGGGTGGAGAAGCAGTTTTTGAAGAATGGAACAAAGGATTCTAAAGCATAGTGCATTAGTGCATTAGTTAGAATACTTATATTTACCTGGATGGAGTTGAAGTACATTCTTCGTAGTAAAGTATCACAAAAATGGAAAATCAAGTATCCAATGTATTCAATACTAATATGAAGCCAAAAGAGAAACAACTACACGCCCACATGAGAGGAAAACACATGTATATTCAAGTGGGAAGGGAGGAAGGAAAAGAGAAAGGGGAGGAGGGAGGCAGGTTGGTGCGCTCTCACCTAATGTACACGATGTAAGGGTATACAGCACACCTCTTAGATAAAGAGCTCAACTATAGCTTGAATGCTGCCTTAGACATGCAAACAATACAACCTAATCATTTGTACTCTCATATTAATTTGAAATAAAAAGAAAAAATACATAAATTGTTATGTTAAGAGTGGATTAGTTTATTTGTCCAGAGATATACTTGCTGTGGTTCTAGCCCTAAAACAGAGGTTCTCAACCTGTGGGTCACGACATCTTTGTAACAGTGAAAATACATCCTGCATATCAGATATTTACATTATGATTCATAACAGTAGCAAAATTACAGTTGTGAAATAGCAATGAAAATAAGTTTATGGTTGGGGGTCACCACAATATGAGGAACTGTATTAAAGGGTCGTGGCATTAGGAGGCATTAGGAAGGTTGAGAACCACTGCCCTAAAGGAAACAAGAGAAACCTTAGCAGAATTCAGAAATCAAAGAGAAAGAGGAGGAGGAGAAAGTGGGGAGGAGGAAATAGTTAGAAGATTACAGTTTCCTACCCAGATGGCAACACCAACTGCTCCTATGCTCCTAACAGACAAACAAATTAATCAATGTTTTCTTTCTTTTTTTTCTCCCTACTTTAAACCTGATCTTAGCTGTAGAATTCTCAGTTTAGCTCAGCTACTGTCAATTCTAATTGACATCAGCAATAAAGGTATTTGCCATCCCTGGTATGGAAGATAAATGTTAGACATCCAGATGGAAAGTCAGTAAGCATTTGGATACATGAGTCTGATTTTCAGGAAAGCAAGCAAAGGTAGATATATATATATATATATATATATATGCCAGTATTCAAGTAAGAAATGGTGGTCAGGCTATATGTGGGAATAAGATAATTTAGGAAGAGTCTTTTAGATGCATAATAATACCTTACATTGGGGAAAAGGGCCATATTTTCCATTTCCCTTTTCCCAAATATGGACTATACTCACCTTATTTTAAATAGCTAGGTAGTAATTCTCAAAGCCTATTCCTTGTAGTAGCATAATCAGTGCCCCCTGGGAGTTTATTAAAGATGTAAATTTTTAGGCTCCACCCCAGACCTAGTAAGTCAAAAGCTCTGGGGATTTAACAGCACGTTGTGGTTTCACAAGCTCTCCCAGTGATTCCAATACATACCCAAGTCTGAAAATAGATGTCTTCAGCTGACATAAATAAGCTAGTCTACCACATACTTCCCCAAACCAATCTATAGTCTACCTTGTCTCATTATAGTTAATTTTCAAATGCGTATATGTGTGTATATACACACACATATGCATATATACATGTATACACACACATATATACATATATCACTCATATTTATAGGTTAGTCATTTTCTTGATTTCCAAACCTCTTAATCCCTATCTACTCCAGATATAATAAAGAGATCTATGTTATCCCACAGGGTGACTTTGAGTAATTGGTAATTGCTGGTTAAAGATTCATGTTAGAAAAGATTCTTGATTAACTCTTAAGGAGCCATGTGAATGGTATAATTAGTTAGCTGGGTTCACCCTGGGTACTGTTTGAGCTAATGTCAGATACTCCTTCATACCTTTAGGATGTTGCACAGGACTTGCCAATTTCCTGCAGGGAGACAAGCCGAGCCTTCTGAGTGAATATATATATGCTGAATCCTCACTTTGACTATGGCTTCTTCCTCCAACCCTAAACAGCCTTCTGAGTGATATATATGCTGAATCCTCACTTTGACTATGGCTTCTTCCTCCAACCCTAAGCATAAATCATAAATTCGTGTGTAGAGCCCACTCAGCCTATAATATTTAGAGAAATACACATAAAAAATAAGGAGAGAGGGGGAAAGTTGATAAACCACCAAAGTAATTTTTCTTAAGTATTAAAATATAGAAGAAAGTCCTACATTATTTCCCCGTTTGCCTTCAACCTGAAATTATTTTAGAATTTATATGGCATTATGGTGAAACATGGTTAGTTCCCAACTATACGTCAGTAAATTACCCTAAGGACATATTTTACTTAACATCAATTCTAGAGAATCAATGAAGACTTGAAAATATCAAAAGCATTTTTATATAATTTATGATATCCATTCATGTAACGCATTTAATAAGTACTAAGTATTAGGTATTATGTAGAAATTAGAAATCATAAATAAATCATATAGAGTTTCTGCTCCCGATGAACATCTGTGCAAGAAATAAAAGACATGATGATAGCACACGGTGCCAAGGCCCGTGATAGTGGCAAGCCCAGGTAGCAAAGGGGGGAGGTGCCTAGTTCATTATATGTAAAGTAGAATAGGAAGAATAGGAAATCTGCTTTTCAAAAAGAGCAGATTAAGGGCCGAGTTCTGAAGGACAAATATGAGTTATTTAGAAGAAGGGACAAGAAAGGAAAGAGCAGGCAAGTAGAGAAAGTAGCATGGGTAATAAGTTAGATCTGAGAAATGGCATTATGTGTTTATTAATTACATGAAATTATATGTGTCTAGAGCCAAAAGTACAGTGTGGGGAGAAGAAAGAGTAAGTGATCAATTTTAAGTAAGGAATTAAATTTAAGCTGCAGAAATGTGTAGAGGCTAGAACCAAGTGAGGGCAGAAAGAAAGTTTATTTGAGGACTAACCAACTCTGAGTTAATTTTGGGTTTTGCTTTGCCATCATTTCTGTGTGCTACTGTTCAGAGCAATCCTGGGACATTTCACATCACTCTATTTGGAAACTAGTCTCGTAAATATAGACCGAAAGAAACAATGTCTTGGGTAATTTGGAGAAATGATGGCTGCTGGGATATCTACAGAGCCATTTCTTCTGGGTAGTCTTACTGTTAGATATGGCTATTGTTGACTTTCCCCTGGTAAACATGGGAGATTTGCCTGTGTTCCTGAGTGCTGAGAGATATTAGTTAATGGCTTGTAGTGAAAGTACAGAGACAATTTTAGAGTTCTACACTGTAAGGTTTAGAAGAGCCCTGGATGTATAAATATTATCTGTTTCAAATATCCCCTCTATAGACACTCTCTGAGTCAGTTGGGGATTATATTCTATTACTATTACTCCTAACAGAAAACTAAGAGATAATGGATTTAACCTGAAAAATCAGTGATACATTATTTTTCTTTTATCAGAGTCGGCAAGTAGGAAGTCTGGGGCTTGTGCACTGGTACCGTGAAGCCAACAATATTCCAGGCATCTGTATTTCTGCTCTGATTCCTATATTCTGTGTTTCTAATCTCCAAGGTCATGATCAAAGATCTCATGCTAGTCACTATAGGTCTAGCCAGTTTGTCTCCCTCCGCAGCAAAAAGAAGGAGAACAGAGTGGAACCAGGCCAAAACCTGTGTTGACTCAGTTTTGTTTTCTCAGTTTTATTTAGAAATCGTAACCAATAACATTTATTTACATCTCATAGGCCAAAACTGCCACATAGCCAATTTGAAAGGAGAATAGGAGATAGATTATTTTAGTGGGTCATATTGCTGTCCAAAAGAAAATTTTGGTACAGTAAAGAATAAGGGGAGAATAGATATCGTGGAACAGGTTGAGAAGAGAAAATCTAAGGAGAGAACACATGGCATAGTTAATAGAAAATAATACAGAGAACATATATTGAATGGACAATTAAGAATCTCTACTATATCCGAAACCTGGTCTGAAGCTAGGTATCTCTAGACGCATCCTCTTTCTAACTTTCAAAATGCAAGTGCTCTGCCAGAATCCTCCAATTCTGCAAATTTTTGTGTTTGTGGTGTTACTAAGCTATTTTTCTTTCTTTATCACAGTTCTCCATCATTAACCTATCTTCTGTTCACTACTAATGTTAACATATATGCTCATGTGTGTATGCACAAGTGTGCGTGTATGCATGTGTTTCTGACTGCTTTGACTATGTGCCTAATTTGGGATGCAAATATGGCATTATTTTCTGAAGCAGGACTAATTGTTTTGAAATTGTATTTTACAACCTCCATTCTTTGAAGAGTTCTATTGCCTTCCAACACCTCCTCTGCCTTTGGACGATTATACTTGAAGAAAACACATTGGGTTTTCCCATTTGTCACCAAATGAAATTAAAAGAAAAATATAAAAGAAGTCTATGTCTTTCATAATTAGAACTTAAACTTACATCTGTTTCCTGGAAATTAAGTCTTTCAAAACAATTCCTTAAGGGCTAATTAGAAGAAAGTTGGTGGTTGTGTGTCTGACAGGAATTCCTTTGCCTTAAGATACTTAGAAAAGATGGAAGGATGGCTTCACAACACCATTTTGAGCTCAGGCAAGAAACCTCAGCTACTGGCATAGTGAATATTTTATCAGTCATAAACTTCCAAATTTAACCCATTCCTTGAGTGTTGCTTTCCCTTGATCATTTGGAGATAGATGAAAAGAAATAAAATGAATTGAAATAAAATGACATGAAAAGAATGATTCACAATATATAGAAGTCATAGTGTCTTTCAAGGGGGCTACTGCTTCTAAGGCTCTCTATAGTTATCTAGCTCCTTGAGTCAGAAGAGGGATACATGGGAGGGAATCATTTTCAGAAATAAACAGATGAATGAGAGATTTAGCAAAGATGGCAGTAATTCTAAGGGGCCTACTGCTTTTGCCCCTTTTTCATTCATAGACCCTTTTCTCCAGCCCATCTCCTGCTTTACATCCTCTCCATCCTCCCTCAACCCCATGTATGTGAAGAATTTGCAGAATTTGAGTCCTGCTAACCAGCTCTATTTACTCAAATAAATAGCTTTGTATGAGTGTAATAGAATATAAAATTATTTTGCTCTGAAAATTCTTAGCTACAATTTTTAGTTTCCAATGAAAACATTAATATGAATGTGTTTTTCATGTGATAAAGCATCATTTAAGTGCAAAGAATTGTTATTACCATGCAAGAGTTGAACTTGTCCAGTGTGTATTTAGTATGCATAACCTAAGCCACATACATATACATGTATACATGTTTACATAAAACTATATGTAAAACTCTCTAATGTATATCTGAATATTTGTCAGATTTATGGAGTTATTGTTTGCTAGGTTTAAATGTACTTTCTTATTTTGATAGATAATGGCAAATTTCTCACCCAAAAGGATGCATACATTTTTTACCAACAGTTTATGTTGAGTTTTCTTATTTTCATATCTTTCTGTTAATAGTGCTTATTAGGAAATTTTCTTTACTAATCTACAAAATGAGAAATGGTATTTCATTTGAATTTACATTTTTGTATTAGTGAGATTAAGCATTTTTTAAATGTATTGCCTAGTTGTATCTCCTTTTCTATAAATGGACTGTTCATATTCTCTGTACATTTTCTCAGTGAGTCATTTGTGTGCTTTTTCTTTATTTTCAGTCAGAAAGATTTTGAAGACAGAAAAGTAACTGAATAGAAGGCATTCTAACCTTCAGAACTACTATAGCAATGGCAAGGTTGTATGAAAATACATGGAAAGCCCAAGAATTGTCAAGTTTGACCAAAATATCTTCAGCGTAGGGTAAGTGAAAGCCATAGGAAACAGCACTAGGAAAAGAGCTGTATGTTTGCTTACGGGAATGTTGTTTCTTGATGCCAAGATGTGGCCCCTCTGTGGATTACTATTTGCTAATTGAATAATGTAAAGTTTTAAGTACATTATAAAGATGAATGACTGAAATCTGAAGAGAAAACAGCATTGGAGCAGTCAGTGGGGAAACACTGGCAACAAAAAACATCATTTGAAGAGCAACATGCTCTTTGCAAGACTTTCGTGTTGGATGTAAGCACAATATTTGACACTAACTCACTGCTAACTTTGGACAAACCATCTTCAATACTCTGATAAGCTTCTTTATATTCAAAGTGCGGTAGAACAGATAACTTTTACATTCTTTATACACTTATACATCCTATCACTTACATACGTATACATTATTAAATGGCTCCTCTGCTTGATAGACCTTGGTATTTGCTTAACTTAGAATGTGAAAGAACCCCAAAGATATTTTGACCATCATCTAAGTGCTCCTTGGAACTCACTTCAGTGTCTGCTAATTAGCCACAGAAGCACACTAGTCTTTCTCACATACACTTCAAGGAATACAAATAAAGTGGTAAAATCTAACAGTTTTAGAGTCATTTTGCTTTTTTGTTTTTAAAGATATCAGCCACATTTTCTTATTTCAATACTAAAATCAAATAATACACTTTTTTTATATTTCAAAAAGTATAAAGGATGAAAGTTTTTTTTTTTTTTTTTTTTTTTTGAGACGGAGCCTCAAGCTATCCCCCTGGGTAGAGTGCCATGGCATCACGCTCACAGCAACCTCCAACTCCTGGGCTCAAGCGAGTCTCCTGCCTCAGCCTCCCAAGTAGCTAAGACTACAGGCGCCCGCCACAACGCCCGGCCATTTTTTGGGTGCAGCCATCATTGTTGTTTGGCAGGCCCGGGCTGGGGATTTGAACCCGCCACCTTAGGTGTATGTGGCTGGCGCCTTAGCCGCTTGAGCCACAGGCGCCAGGCCAATAAAAGTATTTTCAACTGTTTAGACAACTCTCTATTTCTCCAACACATTGTTTGATTTTCTTGATCAACATGTTTGAAACCAAATTGCTCATTTTCATATCTGTGTATTGCACAAGCATGACGTGAATGATGATATTAACATGCCACAGTTTCATTCTTCTTCCTTTACTTTATAGGGTTCAGATATGATTTCATCAGTCTCTAATATAAGAAGTGTTCCTTACATCACTGACTGTAATGATATTAAACAATGTCTGGGGGAAGGTATATATTCATTAATAAGTTTATTTTTAATTAATAAAACAGATTAAAAAGAAACAACTGGTGAAAGGAAGGGTTGAATATTTCTATAATCATACTTGTGATCTTTTATTACACAAATTTTATAGTCTCCAATATTCTTGTAACTCTATCATTTTAACAAAAGATACACAAAACTTTTCCTTTCAAAGACATTCTTTATTGCCTGATATGTTAATGTCTAGATGAAAAATTTTGTAATGAAATTAAAGACTAAAAATTTCATTACTAATATTTTAAGTTGACCACCAACAATTTTCAGTTATTAAAATCAACATATATCCCACAAAATTCAAGGGCTCTGTTTTATTTAAGAAAACTTCTCTTCTCTTTGGAAATATTTTGTAGACTATGCATCTATAAATTTAAGTTAATGCCATTTTTTGATGTGTGCAGAAGAAATTAACAAAATCTTTTTTTAAATTATTGTTTCAAGTTAATTTGAAGGTGTAAAGAATTAGATTACAATGCTTACATTTGTTAGGTACTGTCTCTCTTATAATTGTATCCCACCCTCAGGGTATTTGCCACACACTCTAGCATTGCGCCTGGTAATGGGATTGCAGGGTCAAATGGGAGGTCTAATTTGAGTTCTATGAAGTACCTCACACATCTGTTCAAAGAGGTTGTACTAATTTGCACTCCCACCACAGTGTAAATGTGTTCGCTTCTCTTCACATCCACTCCAACACCTGCAGTTTTGACAGTTTGTGATGTGGGCTATTCTCACTGGGTTAGGTGACACCCCAAGGCGATTTTGATTTGCATTTCTCTGATAATCAGGGACACGGAGCATATTTAAAATGTTTGTTAGCCATTCGTCTGTCTTCCTCAGAGACGGTTCATATCTCTTGCCCAGTTCTCTATAGATTCTAGTTATCAACCTTTTGTCAGATTCATACCCAGTAAATTTCTTTTTCCATTCTGAATGTTGTCTTTTTTTTTTTTTT
>NW_003852738.1:287790-294929 GCF_000181295.1 Otolemur garnettii
ATGTTATCAAAAGCTTTTTCTGCATCAATTGAGAGAATCATATGGTCTTTCTTTTTTAATTTGTTTATGTGATGAATTATATTTATAGATTTATGCTGAATGTTGTCTTTTTGCTTCGCTTGCTGCATCCTTAGCTGTGCAGGGCTTATCAGCTTAATTAAGTCCCATTTGTATAATTTTTTGTTGTTGTTGCAATTGCCACTTAAGTGTTTGTCATAAAATCTTTCCCCAGTCTAACATTATCAATAGTTTCTCTGACACTTTCTTCTAGTATTTTTATCATTTCGTGTCTTAAATTTAAATCTTTCATCCATCTTGAGTCAATTTTTGTATGTGGCAAAAGATGAGGGCTGAGTTTCAGTCTTTTATATGTGGTTATCCAGTTCCCCCAGTGCTGTCTATTGAATAAGAGTTCTTTTCCCCAGTATTTTTTTTTTTTTGTTGTTGTTGTTGTTTATCAAAGATGAGATGGCAACTAGGGACTGGTTTCATCTCTAGGTTTTCTATTATGTTCCACATTTCTATGTCTCTATTTTTGTGCCAATATGATGTTGTTTTGACCACTATGGACTTGTAAGATAGCCTAAAGTCTGAGTAATGCCTCCAACTTTCATTTTATTGCCAAGAATAGCCTTGGATATATTGGGTTTTGGGGGGTTTTTTTGCTGGTACTATAGAAAATGAAATACTTTTCACCAATACTTCAAAATATGATGTTGCTATTTTAATGGCGAGTGCATTGAATCTGTAGATTGTTTTTTGTAGAATAGATATTTTAACAATGTTGATTCTTCCCAGACAAGAGCATGGTATGTTTCTCCATTTGTTGATATCTTGTACTATTTCTTTTCTTAGCTTTAATAATTCTCTTTGTAAATATCCTTCACCTGTTTTGATAGGTATATTCCTCAGTAGTTCATTTTGTTTGAAACTACTACGAAGGTAATTATGCTTCTGAGTTGCATCTCAATGTGGCTGTTATTGGTATATACAAAGACTATTGTTTGGGGGACATGTATTTTGTACCCTGAGACA
Source organism: Otolemur garnettii (assembly GCF_000181295.1). Lineage (NCBI taxonomy): Eukaryota > Metazoa > Chordata > Mammalia > Primates > Galagidae > Otolemur > Otolemur garnettii. The sequence continues at coordinate 288,826 of NW_003852738.1, forward strand.
TTATTGTATTTCTTGATCAATTTTAGGAATTTTTTGGTTGAATCTCCAGGGTTTTCTAAGTATAACATCATACCATCAACAAAGAGTGAAAATTTGACCTCCTCTGTCCCCATTTGGATGCCCTCTATATCTTTCTCTTGCCTGATTGCAGTGGCTAACAGGGGTCCTCAAACTTTTTAAACAGGGGGCCAGTTCACTGTCCCTCAAACCATTGGAGGACTGGACTGCGGGCCCCAGGACGGGTCAGCTGCTAAGCAGGACAGGTAGTGGCGGTGATGCCTGGGCTAGAACTTCCAGTACAATGTTGAGTAATAATGGTGATAGTGGACATCCTTGTCTGGTTCTAATTCTAAATGGAAAAGCTTTCAGTTTTATTCCATTAAGTATGATGTTAGCTGTGGGTTTGTCATAGATGGCTTCAATCAGCTTAAGAAATGTGCCACCTATGCCTATATTCTTAAGTTTTCTTGTTAGAAAATGATGCTGGTTTTTTTTGCTTGTTTGTTTTGTTTTTTGAGGCAAAGTCTCACTTTGTCACCCTTGGTATAGTGCCATGGCATCATAGCTCACAGCAAACTCAAACTCTTGGTCTTAAGTGATTCTCTTGTCTCAACCTCCCCTGCTGGGATTACAGGCACCTGCCACAATGTCCAGCTACTTTTTTGTTGTTGTTGTAGCTGTCATTGTTATTCGGGAGGCCTGGACTGGGTTTGAACTCACCAGCCTCAGTGCATGGAGCCAGCACTCTAGCCGCTGAGCTACAAGCATCAAGCCAGAAAATGAAGCCAATTTTTATGAAATGGTTTTTCTGCATCTATTGAGAGGATCACGATTGTTGTTTTAGCTTATATTGATATGATGAATTTATGAATTTGCATGAGTTAAACCATCCTTTTATTCCTGGGACAAAGTCTACTGATCATGATGTATAATTTTTTTCTTTTAATGTGTAACTCCAATCTATTAGCTAAGACTTTGTTGAGTATTGTTGCATCAATATTCATTAGTAAAATTTGTCTATAGTTCTCCTTTTTAGTTGGGTCCTTTCCTGGTTTTAGTATCAGGGTGATGTTTTCTTCATAGAATGTGTTGGGGAAAGTTCCTTCCTTCTCAATGTTTTGGAATAAGTTCTGCACTAGAAGCACAAACTGGTCTTTGAAGGTATGATAGAATTCTGAGTGTGAAGCCATCTGGTCGTCGGCTTTTATTTTTTGGAAGTTTTTAATTGTTTCTTCACTCTCAGTGCTTGATATTGGTCTGTTCAAGAGATCTAGTTCCTCCTGATTAAGTCTAGGGAGATGCATGATTCCATATATTGGTCAATTTCCTCCATGTTGTCAAATTTCTGAGTATAGTGTTTCTTTTTTGTTTTGGCTGGGGCTGGGTTTGAACCCGCCACCTCTGGCATATGGAACCAGCACCCTACTCCTTTGAGCCACGGGCGCCACCCAGCATAATGTTTTTTATAATAGTCAGAAATAATCTCTTGTATCTCTGTAGTATGAGTTGTTATTTCCCCCTTTTCATTTCTGATTGAAGTTATTAAAAAGTTTATGTTGGAGCTGGGACACTAAGTCTCCGGCCCTGGCCTATGAAATTACCCAGGACACGGATCACTGTGCATTTCATCAGGGTATGGCTCCCTAGAAGTGCCGGGGAACCCGTTGTCTCTGTCAGGTAAGGTTCCCCATTAGGAGAAGCCAGATGCCTCAGTCAGATCAGAGATGCTGGAGCGCCTCAAAGGTGCAGCAGAAGTCAGTCTTAGTAGAAGCCTAGTAGGAGCCCCAACTAACTTCTCCCATGGCTATTTATAGAAGTGATCCTGTGGCTATTTACACCACAGGTGTGAAGACTGCCAAGCAATGATGTATGTGCTCTCATGCTTTTTCACAAGAGACCAATCCCTTCCCCATTCCCTTATTACCAAGGTGTTTCTTTTCAGGTATCTCCTATAAGTTTACTTTTCTATTTCCAGTTAAACTGGCCAATGTTTTATCAATTTTATTTATCTTTTTGAAGAACCAACTTTTTGTTTGATTCATTTTCTGAATGATTCTTTTGTTTTCCAATTTCATATATTATGGATTCAATTTTAGTTACTTCTTTCCTTCTGCTAAGTTTGGGATGAGGTTGCTCTTCCTTTTCCATTTCTTTAAGAAGATTCATTAGATTGTTGATGTGTTCTCTTTCTGTTTTTTGAATGTAGGCATCTAATGAGATAAATTCTCTCTTAGCATTTCTTTGGCAGTATCCCACATACTTTGTTAGCTTTTATCTTCAGTGTTGCTGTGTTTGAGGAATTTAACAATTTCCTCCTTCACCTCTTCCTTTACTCAACTGTCATTCAGCATAAGGTTGTTTAATTTCCATTCTTTTGTGTGGGAATGAAAAGGTTTTTTTTTTTTTTCTTTTTTGGAGTTGAGTTCCACATTCATTGCCTTGTGGTCAAAGAAGATAGAAGATATAATTTCTATTCTTGTAATTTTGTCAAGGTTTGATTTGTGTCCTAGGATATGATCTATTTTGGAGAAATTTTCAATGGGATGATGAGAAAAATGTATATTCTTTAGCTTTATGGTGGAGTCTTCCTTATATGTCTATTAAGCACATTTGTTCCAGGGTTGTGTTTAAGCCCCTTGTATCTTTGCTTAGTTTCTATTTAGAGTATCTGTCCAGCTCTGTAAGAGGGGTATTAAGATCCTCTGCTGTTATAGTGCTGTAAGATATCATATTGTTCAGACAAATTAAGTCTGTTTCATTAAACTAGGAGCATTTAAGTTGGGTGCATAAATATTCAGAATTGAAATTTTCTCTTATTGTGTTGTTCTCTTGACCAGTATGAAGTGTCTATCTTTGTCTTTTATAATTTTAGTTGTTTTAAATCCACTTGTCTCTGAAAATAATATTGCAATCCCTCCTTTCTTTTGATTTCCATTTTCCTGAATTATTGTTTTCAATCCCTTCATCCTGCGTCTTCTTTGTCCTTTGAGGCAGGCAGCAATTGGATGGTTTGAGAGTTTAATCCAGTCAGCCAGCCTGTGCCTCTTCCTTGGGGGAATTCAGGCCATTAACAATTATTGAGAGAATTAATTAGTGTAAAGAAGTTCTATTCATCTTATTTTATAAATGTCCATTGCTTATTTTTATACTTTGAATCACTGTGGAAGTTAAGTTTTGTCCTTTAGTTTCTGGGTGTTTACTTTGCTGATGGTCCATTGTGATGGTCAGTGTGTAGAATAGATCTAAATATTTACTGTAGAGCTAGTCTTTTTTTTTTTTTTGGCTGGGGATGTGTTTAACTCGCCACCTCTGGCATATGGGAGACTGGTGCCCTACCTGTTTGAGCCACAGGCACCATCCTGTAGAGCTAGTCTTATTGTGGTAAACTTCCTCAACTTTGCATATCAGTAAAATACTTGATTTCTCCATCAATTTTAAAGCTTAGCTTAACTCAATATTGAATTCTAGGCTGAAAGTTGTTTTGTTTAAGAAGGTTAAAAGTAGATGGCCATTCTCTTATGGCTTGAAAATTTCAATTTAGAAGTCTGCTGTGAACCTGATAGATATGCCCTTGTAGGTTAATTGGCACTTACTCCTGGCTACTTGGAGAATCTTCTCTTTCTTCTTCACTTTGGACAGGTTCATGACAATGTGTTTTGGAGATGTTCTATTTGAACTGAGATGACGTCAGATTTGATATCCCTCTGAAAGGAGTGTGACAGAATCTTTGGTGATATCTGGGAAATATTATTTTATGATATCTTCCAGTAGGGATTCCATACCTCTAGGTGTTCTTATTCTCCTTTTAGGATACCTATAATTCATATGTTTGAATGCTTTGTGAAGTACTATAATTATGTAAGTGAATGTTCTTCTTTCTCTTTTTTTTCTCCTGAACTACCTGTGTTAGCTCAAGAGCTTTATGCTTGAGCTCTGAAGTTCTTTCTTCTCCATGGTCTAAACTGTTATTGATACTTTCCACTACATCTTTAAGTTTGTGAAATTACTCCTCATTTCCTTAAGCTTCACAATTTCAATTTTATATTCTTCCTTTTTTTTTTTTTTTTTTTGCTTTTATGTTTCTGTTTTTGGATTTCCTTTTGTTTATTTTCCACTTTCTCAGCAATTTCCTTCAGTTTTTTAATCCATATTTTAAATTCTCTTTTTGTCATTTCTATTATTTCTTTATATGTGGAATCTTCTGCAATAGCTACCTCATGATCCCTTGAGGGAAGGAAGTTTCTACCTACCAATAGTACCCTCCAAAGGACAAAGCTAGAAGGACCCCCTATACCAAGGGATGAAGGTATCCTTAAGCCATGTTAATGCTGTGGCGCCCCAGCCCAGTCCACAGAGTGAGGCTCTGTCTCACAGATGGAATACAGATTGACAAAGAATGAACAAGATCAAGAAAAAGCATATAAAGAAAATAAAAGCATATAAAGAAAATTAAACTTAAAATATGTGAAGTGTAAAAAGCAGGGGTATATCTTAGTTGTTATTTGAGAAATGTATGTGGAGAAGATAAGTAGAAAACTATTTACAAAAATGGAGGGGAAAGAAGAGAAATGGAAAGTAAAGAAAGAATAAAAAGAGTAGAAAACCACAGCCAAAACAGAGGCCTTATTATTGAAGAAAGTAAAAATGGAAAAATAAAAATATAACAAAATAAAATAAAACAAAGACATAAATAAAAAACCTCAAGGGAAAAAATTGGGGAAAAAAGTAGTAAAAGGAGCAAAAAAATTGTAGCAAAAATGATGCCCTTACTATTGAAGAATAAAATGATGAAAAACTGTAAGTATTAAAAAAATAAAAATCTAGGATAAAAAAATTTATAAAAATGAAAAATATATATTTATATAAATATATCCATATATTATCTGGACAACAGGTATCTTTATGGGGTATGAGATGCTAATCTCAATGCTGATTTTGCTAGATAAGATGGGGGCTAGAAGCCACTATTTTGCTAATGAGACCTGGCATTGCCTTCCTAATTTCATTTTTTTAATTAAATCATAGCTGTGTACATTAATGCAATCATTGTGTACAATGTACTGGTTTTATATACAATTTGAAATATTTTCATCAAACTGGTTAACATAGCCTTCACAGCATTTTCTTAGTTATTGTGTTAAGACATTTATATTCTACACCTAGTAAACTTCACATGTACCCTTGTAAGATTCACCATAGGCATGGTCCCACTGATTACCCACTCCCCCTCTGCTCCCAATCTCCTTTCCCCTTCTTCTTGTGCTATAATTGGGTTATAGCTTTCAAGCTATAAATTGGTTTCATAGTAGGGCTGAGTACATTGGATCTTTTTCTTCTATTCTTGAGATACTTTGCTAAGAAGAATATGTTCCAGCTCCATCCATGTTAACACGTAATAGGTAAAGTCTCCATCTTTCTTTAAGGCTGCATATTATTCCATGGTGTACATATACCACAATTTATTAATCCATTCATGGGTCGATAGGCACTTGCTTGGGCTTCTTCCATGACTTTGCAATTATGAATTGGGCTGCAATAAACATTCTGGTACAAATATCTTTGTTATAATGTGATTTCTGGTCTTCTGGATATATACAAAATAGAGGAATTGTAGGATAGAATGGCAGGTCTATTTCTAGATCTCTAAGTATTCTCCACACATCTTTCCAAAAGGAAATACTAGTTTGTATTCCCACCAGCAGTGTAGAAGTGTTCCCTTTTCTCCACATCCATTCCAACATCTCTGGTTTGGGGATTTTGTGATGTGGGCTAATCTTACTGGAGTTAAATGATATCTCAAAATAGTTCTGATTTGCATTTCTCTGATGATTAAGGATGATGAGCATTTTTATATGTCTGTAGGCCATGCACCTGTCTTCTTCAGAGAAGTTTCTCTTCAAGTCCCTTGCCCACCCTGAGGTGGGATCATTTGTTCTTTTCTTGCTAATACAGGAAAAGTGAGTTCTCTGTGGATTCTGGTTATTAAACCTTTGTCAGAGATATAACCAGCAAATATCTTCTCCCATTCTGAGGGCTGTCTGCTTGCTTTATTTACTGTGTTCTTGGCTGTGCAGAAGCTTTTTAGTTTGATCAGGTCCCAGTAG
>NW_003852738.1:295339-312991 GCF_000181295.1 Otolemur garnettii
GGGATTGCATTAAAATTGTATATTGCTTTGAGTAGTATGGACATTTTAACAATGTTGATTCTTCCCAGCCATGAGCATGGTATGTTTTTCCATTTGTTACCATCTTGAGTTATTTCTTAGAGTTTCATAGTTCTCTTTATAGAGATCTTTCACGTCCTTTGTTAGGTAAACTCCTAAATATTTCATCTTTGGCACTACCATGAATGAAATAGAGTCCTTGACTGTTTTTTCAGCTTGACTATTGTTGGTATATATAAAGGCTACAGATTTATGAGTGTTGATTTTGTAACCTGAGACATTGCTGTATTCCTTGATCGCTTCTAAGAGTTTTGTAGTAGAATTCCTGGTATTTTCCAGATACACAATCATATCATCTGTGAAGAGTGAAAGTTTGATCTCTTCTGACCCTATATGGATACACTTGATCACCCAATTCTTCCCTAATTGCAATGGCTAAGACTTCCATTACAATGTTAAAAAGCAGTGGAGACAATGGGCAACCTTGCCTGGTTCCTGATCTGACTGGAAATGATTTCAATTTAACTCCATTCAATACCATAATGGCTGTGGGTTTGCTGTATATTATGCCCTCTATCAGTTTAATAAATGTCCCTTCTATACCTATTTTCTTAAGTGGTCTGATCATTAAAGGATGCTAGATATTAACAAAAACTTTTTCTGCATCAAATGAGAGAATCACATGGTCTTTGTTATTTAATTTGTTTATGTGGTGAATTATATTTATAGATTTACATATATTGAACCAGCCTCGAGGGACCCTGGGATAATTATCAGAACCTCTGGGATACTACAAAGGCAGTCCAAAGAGGAAAATTTATAGCACTGCAAGCCTTCCTCAAGAGAAGGGAAAGAGAGGAAGTTAAGAACTTAATGAGACATCTCAAGCAACTGGAAATGAAAGAACATTTCAATCCCAAACCCAGCAGAAGAAAAGAAAAGAAAAAAAAAAAAACTAGAGCAAAATTAAATGAAATTGAAAACAAAAGGGTTATACAATAGATTGATAAATCAAAAAGTTGGGTTTTGGGTTTTTGAAAAGGTGAATAAAATAGATAAACCTTTGGCTAAGCTAACCAGGAAAAAAAGGGTAAAATCTCTAATTTCATCAATCAGAGATGGTAACAACAAAATAAAAACAAATTCCTCAGAAATTTAAAACATCCTTAATGAATATTACAAGAAACTTTATTCTCAGTAATATGAAAATCTGAAGGAAATTGACCAATACTTGGAAGCATGCCATCTTCTAAGACTTAGCCAGAATCAAGCGGAAATGTTGAACAGGCCTATATCAAGCTCTGAAACAGCATCAACTAAAAAGAAAAGCCTGGGGCCAGACGGCTTCCCATCAGAATGCTACCAAACCTTTAAAGAGGAACTGGTACCTATATTACTCAACCTTTTCCAAAATATAGAAAAAGAAGGAATACTACCTAACACATTCTATGAAGCAAACATCACCTTGATCCCCAAACCAGGAAAAGACCCAACAAGAAAAGAAAATTATAGACCAATATCACTAATGAATATTGATGCAAAAATATTCAACAAGATAGTAACAAACGTTCTGGTGCAAATATCTTTGTTGTAATGTGATTTTTGGTCTTCTGGATATATACCTAGTAGAGGAATTGTAGGATCAAATGGCAGGTATTTTTAGTTCTCTAAGTGTTCTCCAAACATCTTTCCAAAAGGGACCTATTAGTTTGCATTCCCACCAGCAGTGTAGAAGTGTTCCCTTTTCTCCACATCCACGCCAGCATCTCTGGTCTTGGGATTTTGTGATATGGGCTAATCTTACTGGAGTTAGGTGATATCTCAAAGTTGTTTTGATTTGCATTTCTATGCTGATTAAGGATGATGAGTATTTTTTCATATGTCTATAGGCCATGGAATATTATGTAGCCTTAAAGAAAGATGGAGACTTTAACCCCTTAATGTTTACATGGATGGAGCTGGAACATATTCTTCTTAACAAAGTATCTCAAGAATAGAAGAAAAAGTATCCAATGTACTCAGTCCCACTATGAAACTAATTTATAGCTTTCATATGAGAACTATAGCCTAATTATAGCCCACGAATATGGGGAAGGGGGAGAGGAGGGGAGGGGAGGTGAGAGGATGGGTGTAGGGAAGGTGATTGGTGGGATCACATCTATGGTTCATCTTACAGGGTACATGTGAATCTTTCTAAATGTAGAATATAAATGTCTTAACATAATAACTAAGAAAATGCCATGAAGGCTATGTTAACCAGTTTTATGAAAATATTTCAAATTGTATATAAAACCAGCACACTGTACCCCGCGACTGCATTAATGTACACGGCTATGATTTAATTAAAAAAACAAAAAGATCCTAACAAACAGAATCCAGCAACACATCAAACAAATTATACACCATTGCCTTCCTAATTTCTTTGCCCTCAATCCTCACAAAGTTGGGAGCCTGAAGCTCATCAACCTATTTAATAGACATGCCTTGACCTTTCCAAACTATGTCTTTTGACTGTGCCACAGCTTTACAAGGAAAGTGTGTTTCACTCAAATCTCCCAATGGGTGGCTGCCCAGCTCAGCAGGGGAGCCAGATCCAGCCTCGCACTAGGACATTGCAGGGTATTCCTCCAGGTAGCTCTCCCACAGTGGATGTACCCAGCCAGTAGCCAAACAAGAAGAGCTCTGCTCTGCCTGTTGGCTCAGTCCTGGTCCCTGGGCACTGTTCAAGATCACACACTCACCCAAGTTCTCCCAAGTTAATGACAACAATTGTGCCCAGGTCCAAAAATTAAAAATTAAAAAAAAGCCTGCAGGGCAGGGCTTCTCTGTCTGAAAACTGCTGCTGAACCTGCTAGCCTCTTCTGGCATAAAAGCACTCACATTCTGTGTCAGTTATCCACTGTTCCTGAACTCTTCATTGGCTACCGGAGTCTCCTGCTGCCTCCTTGTGCCCCTAAAGCAATGTTTCTGGGCAAGGCCCCTGAGCCAGAGGTGGCTAAAGACCTTTCTCCCCAATCCTAACACAAATAGCTTTAAAGGAGATGTCTTTATTATTTTCCCCCATCTAATAAAATCTTTTAACAGAATTTCATTCTGTGATCTCTCATCACAAATTAATACAAATAGGAATAAAAATAAATAATTCAACAAATAAAAATCATTTTAATAAATGCATTAATTAAGAGTAGGCGTGGTGGCTCATGCCTGTAATCTTAAAACCTTAGGAGGCCGAGGCGGGTGGATAGCCTGAGCTCTCAGGTTGTAGACCAGCCTGAGCAAGAGTGAGACTCTGCCTCTAAAAATGGCTGGGCACTGTGGTAGATGCCTGTAGTCCCACCTACTTGGGAGGCTAAGGCAAGACAATCACTTGAGCCTCAGAGTTTGAGGTAACTGTGAGCTATGACACCACTGGCAACAAAGTGAGACTCTGTCTCAAAAAATAATAATAAAGAAAGAAATGAATTAATTAAAATGTTTTCTTTTGTAAAACACTTCAACTTAACAATTCATAATCTTTGCACAATAAAGAAGACAGTGCTATCCTAGTTAGATTCTAAATATTACAAAACAATTTGTTTTTATTCTTTGTCTAAGACAATTTAAAGACAAAGGAAAGGAAATCCTTATTCACTGATATTATTCAGAGTGAAGCAAAGTTTATTTTTCCTTGTCACTCTTACATCAGTATTTTCTTTAGTAGCAACAGATATGTCCTAAACTCAACCAAAAAGTGATTTGGAAGATATCAGGATCCTCTCCCCCCACACCCCAATTAAGGTTATATAGACAAATGATGAAGGACCAGAGAATTGTATAAAAAGCAGGCATGTGACATGGTCCAGGCTACCACAGACTAAAAAGAAACTAGCCTGCTTTCTTTGACATTCTCTGTGTTAAAAACCTACCACAGTTAAAGGTTTTGGAGATGGGAAATAAATAAATCTTGTTTTCTGGAAAAGGAGAACTGCACAAAATTGGTAAGCATAGCAGCTCTTGTTAAACACATAGACCCCAAGAACTTTCCCTTTGCAGATTGTTGATACTATCAACTAGACAAATTTATCGACAGAAGTGAGGATCTGGCTATTGTCTATAGAGTGAGCTTTTCCAGGTACAATCTGTGAGAATGAAATGCACTGGTGCTATAATTCAGGAGTGCTGCAAATTTCAAAGATGCCATTCTTATAACTACCTTCCAGAAGAAAATGAAACAGGCTGACAGGTGCCCATCCTGTTTGGATTGTTTCCTGTCATCAACTTCACAGATTTACAGGTGATTTATTTCCGTGTTCCCCAAGCCCATCAACAGTTTAACTTTAAGCACTTTTAAACTTCAATAAACCTTAATGGTCTTGGGGTTGAAAGACTGAAAAAAGAAGCCTCAAGGAAGTCCGGAAGATATTCTTCAATCCCTTCTTATTTCTTACATTGGCCAAAGGTAATCTATGGAATGGCACAGTTATTAGTACGCCTTGCACTCCATACAAAAGAGACATTTGTTCTATTGCTCCATTGGCTAATGTCAATTGGTTACTTTCTATGAAAAAACAATGTTGAATATAAAGATGCCTACCAAATCTGCATCCTAAAATCCAACTACCCTTCAATGGCCCCAGTTAATCCATTTGTGTCATACTTTACAGTGCCAAGAAGAATGAACACAGAGAGCCATGTCTCTGTGGATATGCCTACCATTTATTAATATATCCATATAGGTTGACTATGTTGACCTTAACAAACACAACTGGACAGTAACTAACATATTATACAAATCATTCTGCAAATATCAAACTTCTATCATGTTCCAGCCATGGTAGTAAACATGATAAAAACATAGTCACATAATACATGTACTCTGCCTTCAAGAATACTACAATAAAAGAAAAAAAGCTTATTTTACAACTTTGTGAATAATACTGTGAGAGAACAGAGTAGTCAGGGTTTCACTGTCCTGGATGATAGAGAAGATTTTACAGAAGATATGACATTTGATTGAGCAGCATTTCCAATGATTAAAATAGATATTTAGTAGGCACTTAAGAGTAAAAGCCTTCTAGGCAGAAGAAATAATTTTTCCTGAAATTGTGTAAGAATTACATATTTTGGGAAAAGAGAGAATCCCATCAGCTAAGAAGTTGGATATTTAGTTGCATTGAGTGGTTGGTGAGTGGCTGAAGAGAAGCTTGAATAGTGGCAACTAACTTAAGAATATCTTTGTGATTTATTTTCCTTATTTTTTTTTGAGACAGAGTCTCACTTTTGTCGCCCTCAGTAGAGTGCTGTACCGTCACAGCTCACAGTAACCTCCAGCTCTTGGGCTTAGGCGATTCTCTTGCCTCAGCCTCCCAATTAGCTGGGACTACAGGTGCCCACCACATTGCCTGGCTATTTTTTGTTGCAGTTTGGCCAGGGCAGGGTTTGAAACTGCTACCCTCAGTATATGGGGCTGGCACCTTTCTCACTGAGCCACAGGTGCCGCCTGTGATTTATTTTACATAATGTGTACTATTCCTGCTGGTTGAAAGAAATTTGTCATAATTGTAGAACAAGGGATGATGCCAGCTTGAACTAGAACCATGACAGGAAAAGGCAATGAAGTACTGAATTTAAAGTGTATTTCTCATGTGAAGTCAACACATTTTGTTATGGAGGTGAGAGAGCAGATATGATAGTGAAGGAATACCCCAAGCTGTATGCTTTTGTGAACAAGGAAGGCTGGATACATAACTGTATTAAAGTTTGAAAATAAAAGTAACAAGACAAGCAAGATAATCTTGATATAGTCACTGCCCTTCACAGGAGTTCAGTTTACTCAGTGATAAATAGTTACTAAACTGGTCATCTCAAAAACCTGCCAAATAGTAAAGACGAATGAAAAATCATTTGATTTTGTTTTAAATATTATTTCAGCAAACAATTATTTTCATATTTCTTTAAATGCTGTTACCAAGGATGCACATTATGTTTTGCTACTGTTGACTGTAGCAATTATTGGAAAGGAATGGAAGGAGAATATTCTCATTATTGAAAAACCCATTCCCAGAGAACAATTGAAATAAATATTCAGTAAGTTACAGATTTTAGACTTTTTACCATAAATTGTACTTATATGCTTTTGGATTTGCTCGGCCATAATTAAGGTATGCTAATTAGTTTGCCAAAATCTTGGAAGTAATTCAAAACCAGAATTCCTTTTCACTTGATTCATAAGTAGTGATGCTGCTAATATCTGTATTAAAATCTTATTTTCTGGACAAAAGCCAAGAGTATATTGAGGAAAAATTAATGTGAGTCATTGCGTGAATAAAGAAATCTGATGATAAAGATTGAACTCTACCTTGAATGAGGATTGGATTTCTACTTCTACTTACATTTTAGTTCCCCAGAGTCAGTAAAATGTATTTTGTGGAACAAAAAAGTCTCATCTTGATGACAAATGATCTTTGCCAGAAGAAAAACATTAATGCTTTTAATTAAAGATGAAAAATGCTGACAAAAGGAATAAAATACCCCACTAGAATTTCATTCTACCTTAGATGAAGTCTAATGAACAGTCAGTTCTCAGAACTCTTTCATTTGTGTTATCCTATTCAGTGTTTTTCAACTTTCCTTTTTATCTCACTAAATATTTGAGCCTGAAAGTTAAACTTTGGCAGTGCACTTAAATTATGTTGACCAAACAAAATAAAGTAGAGCGGCACCTGTGGTTCAAGGAATAGGGCACTGCCCCATACACTGGGGGTGGCGGGTTCAAGCCCAGCCCCGGCCAAAACTGCAAATAAAAAAAAAAAAGAGAGAGAGAGAGTAAAAAATGTATATATTTACTGTGCTTTGAACTTCTTTCAAAAATAATTTAATTAGTGATCTTTAAAAAAATTTGCCACACATCTAAAATCCTCTCACAGCACACCAATGTGCAGTGGCATACCAGTTGAAAATCACTGGCCTATAGACTAACTTCTTGGGTATTCAACTTTAGAACAAAATTTGGAAGGTACATGGTAAGCTCAGTCAATGTTAAGCATGTACTAGGAGTTGATTTGTCATCCTAAAGTTTCTAAAATTTTAGGTTCGTTTAGCCTGGAGTACTCCCTAATTATTCCACACAGATTTTGATATCACTCTTATGAAACCTTTCCTTATTCCTTCAACCTTCAGTCATATTTGAACTTTTTACTCTTCTATGACACCACAAAGCATTGGACTTGCAAATTCTAGAGATCCGGACATTTGTATTGTAATTAGTTGTTTACATGTATATCTTACACACTCAGTTGTGATACCTTGAGATGTCTAATTCACCTTTGGGTCATCCTGCAGTAAAACCTTCAGACTAAGAGGGATTCTAGGATCATATTAGAGTCTAAAGCCACAGCAAGACCTAAGACTTTGGAATTTTATAAGCTACAGTTAGGTGTGTCTCAAAATTACTTATTTAACTTCTTAATCTTGTTTATTTCATTTGTAGAAGTATTGTACAAGATGGTATTGTTACTATCTCTCCCACTTAATTATGATCTTATTAAGGCAGAACTGTATAAGATTGAAATGCTCAGTGAAAAATTTGTAAACGTTGGAAACCTTTTGTACCTAGGCTCAAATTCTCCTCTGCCTTTACTGTCTAACTTTACACAATTCCCTCCCTCAGTTTCTTTCACACTAGGAGTGGTGACAGTTATGCCACTACCAACACCAGGATTTCTGTGGTGTCCTTCATGGCTCCTTTGTATAATTTGTAACACGTTACATAATTAATTGTATAACTTTAGAAGTGGCTCCATTTTAAACACTCACGCCCCTCCATAAATTATCCTAATTGGAATGGGCTTGCTTTTTATGGGAACCCCAACTATAAATATTGGAAAAGTCATTAGGGATAATAATGACTCTCAGTGAAAGTTCTTGTGTGGAATAAATAAGAAAGGGCATATTAATAACCTGCCTCCCACAATTCCTGTCACATAATATACATTCAGCAGAGAGTAGTAATGATTATTTTCACCTCTATATGCTAACCACAAAGCCCAGAATGTGGCATGAACAAGGATTCACTAAATGTTGCTTAAACAAATGAATGAAATTGCAAAAAAAAAAAAAAGGGCCAATTTATATTTAAGTCACTCTTATATTGATCCAAGGCTGTTCTGTGTACTTTTATTTTCCTCCATTCTACCTTATGGCCTCCTCTCACATTCAAAAAATATGTATGTCATCTGGCTATGCCTCCTGGACCTGACCTGTATTTTAAGGTCTTCTAAATTAGAAACTGTAATTTTAGCACTTATTTTCATAATTTCTGTTTCTTTCAAAGGACTATACCCTACATAGCGTGCACACAACATTTCTTATGGACTTTAGGAATGTGCTACCTATGTTTGCAAGTAACTTCACTCATTTTTGATGTGTTAAAATGCAATTTATATAGAGTATATGACAGGCTGAAATATTTTGATGCCACAAATATTAACATCATTCAAAGAAGTAATACGTTACTAGAGAAAACTAATACACAGGTAGCTAATATTGTTTCATTCCTACCTTCCAGTTCATTCTAACAAATACATAAATACATTGTATATTTCTTCTCCTTGTCCTGGGCAGTCACACCATATAGTGAGGCTCCTATAACTTTGTTCTCTCTTGAGTTCAAAGTCAATAATTTTAACTTATACCAAAATGTACCACTAATACCTAATAATCCTCGTACCTGTCTCACCTGGGGTTATTTGAAGTGACAAGTCTTTTGTGGGAAGGGAGACTAAAGGTTTGTAAATTATTTTACTAACCGTAATGAATAAGAAGCAAAATTCTTTATTTGACATCAGAAGTATAAACTTTATATAAAATAAATGTTTTAGGATTTCACAATTTTATTAAAGGATAAATGGCAAACTGGGAACAATAAAAGCAATTTATTTTCTTTCATTGTGTCTGTATTTTTATTTAAGTCCTTGAAGAATTCAGATGTATCTCATTTCCAAATTAAATGTAGTTTATGTATTTGAATTCCTGCCATGAAGACTATGCTAGGTTTTCTACATATTTAAATCCATAGTGCGTTACTCCAGATGCAGAAGATAATGAGATGGGAGATTGAATATACACATGTAATTTTACTTCCTCCAAAAACTCCACTAGGCTCCACAAGGGCAGAGAGAACAGGAGAGAATCAAATAGCAACAACTGGAAGCTAGAAAGCAAATTAACCAGTGATAATGAACTTAACAAAACTAAAGAAAACTGAATCTTAAGCAGGCCTTAGAGAAAGCTGAAAAGCAATCAGATTTACATTACAGAATCTTTAAAAATTGAGGAAATGTTAGCCCTATGGTACTTAATAGATTTGGATATGAAAGAGAGAGGCTAAAATAAGGGGTAGGGTAAAAACTTTTGGAAGATCTCTAGATCCCCTTATCCAGTCTATGTCCCTAGAAGACTACCTCGCTCCTACTGCGGCAGATATCTCCAGGTTAATTCACTGGGTAACATAAATTAGAATTTCTCTGAAATGGGAAATACAAGGCACATTTGAAAGGAAGTTAGCAGACTATGGATCATGTACTTATCAATGCCAAATGCTGAGAATCCCTTGTTCTCTTCTTCCTTAATCCTCACTCAGCCAGCTGGATCTTTACAATTCAGACAAGAGATTAGAAAATTTTCTCTGTGTCAAATGTGACCAGACAAAAAATAATGGTAGAAAGATACTAAAATGTGGCAGTCCTCAATAAAAAAAAAAATCCAGATAATTTTATGGTAATATTCATGGCTGACCATTCATATACACTCAGAACTTCCAAAGATCATTTTATTCCCTTATTTTGAATCACGAACAGACCATCAAGGATTACCAGACATATGTGAAAAACTTCCAGCAAGCAAAATGGAGACCAACACAGACAAAAAAAAAAAAGTGTATGATCTCACTTATATCTGAAATCTTAAGTCAATGTCATGACAGAAAGTAGAAAGACGGTTCCCAAAACTTAGAGGATGGGCAGAATATAGAAAGGGGAGGTGCTGGTCAAAGGGTACAAAGTTTTAATTCCTCTGGAAGAATAAGTTTTAGTGATCTATTCACTGACTGGCGACCACAGGATAGTAATAACATATTGCACATTTAAAAATTGCTAAAAATATAAACATTTAATGTTCTCACTATAAGAAAATAAGTTGTGTGGTGACGAACATTTTAATTGGCTTGACTGAATTGTTTTACAATATATAGTACATAAATGAAAACATCACATAGGACCCCATAAACATACAAGGGTATTATCTGTCAAAACAAAATAAATAAGTATGTAAAGGACATTAAAATAAATAGAGACTATAGTGAGGGGAAAACTTCAAAACACACTAACATTACAATAATCAGAAACATATGACTAGGTTTTACTTTTATTTTCATGGAGAACAATTTTAAAGTTTCTAGAGGCGAGGCTGAAAAGTCTTGCTAATATCCCATAAAATGATTTAGAAAGGAACATATTTTTATGCTTATATTTTTATATAAAAAGTAATATTTCATAGTTTAAGCATTGGAATGCAGTCATGCTTTATAAAGCAACATTTAATAATCTCCCATTACATACAGAGCTTTCTTTTCATATCCTTTTCTAACCCTATCTCATGAATTTTACTCAAAGTGGATTTTAAAATTAACCTCTGGAAAACACAAACAATGTCTCATGGGAAAACTTAATTGTTGCTAAAGGGAATCTTGATTTTTTAATGTGAGACTCAAATTTATCAACATTTTATCTGTTCATCCTGTTCCTTTGTACTCTTCATTACATTGTTATCTAATACCACTTCAATTCTGAGAACTCTGCCCTCCTATAATGGTTAGATTTTCTGCCAGCTGTTCTAAAGTTTTCTAATCTTTCAAATGAAATGCCCCAAACTGGAGAATTCTTGGCTTTTTAAAAAAGCAACTTAATAATTACAACAAAGTTTTGTTTATAAAACTGCAAACAAATAGATACATTCTGGTTATTAGTTTTGTAGGTTGTGAATAGGAAATTAATGTGTCATAATTACTATCTTTAAGTATGGCATGTTGCATTTTGATAATAGAATAACTTCTTTTTATATTCACATTCTAAAAACATCTACCTATGTTGCCTCATCAATCTTCATAACAAACTTGTATTAGTGAGTTAGTACAAGATTCAGTCACGAGTTCGTCTAGAGACTCTAGAAGGTCAGATGTTATAAAGCATCTAAAGCTTCACATGCCCAATAAGAAACGTAACACTTCTTCTACACTCTTTGTAGTAGCACACGATGAATTAGTACTACAACTATGATTAGTAAAAAAGAAAAAGGAACATGTTGAATAATTATCTTTATTGGGTCAAGGATTTGGGGACATTTAGAGGAAAAACAACTCATGTCTTATTTTTCTCATTTTCCAAGGTTACTGAACATGGGTTCCATGAAGTTAACACTGCATACAGACCTTAACTCAGTGTTGTCTGTGTAGTAAATCATCAACAGCATAATATCTTTGCTACGGGCCTTATAAACCACTTGGACTCCAGACAAACAAGAGAGATGAAGGTAGTAAACATGGGTGAATGAAGAGGGGAGATGTTCATCTACACTAATATTAATTTTTCAAAGATTAACACTTTCTGTATCCTTAAGAAACCTGTGAAAAAGATATCACATTGTCACTAAGGAATTTGAGTTGATTCATTGGCATACAAATAAATATGGTGATAATATAAATACTTTTACAACTGCTTTACATTTTAGGTCACAAGAGTATGTTAAACATCACTTTACTGAAACAGAAATGAATTCTGTGTAAAATGCTTAATAATTTTACATAATGAGGGCCAGTGAGAATTTAATGAAATGATCCACAAACCTATATTAAACTCCTTGTCTGATAATGTCTTGATCATCCCCATCTCTAATGTAGGCACATAGTAAGTTAGACAATCCAGGTATTCTGTTATTTGGAAGAAATACATTACCTCTCCATAGGAATCTGGAAAGGATATGATATAGAAAGGATGTGATGGTTAATTTTACATGCCTACTTGACTTACCTAAGAAATGACCAAACAGCTGATAAAACATTATTTCCGGATATGTCTGTGAGGGTCTTTCTGAAAGAGATTATTATTTGAGTTGGTAGATCAACTGAAGAGATCACCCACACCAATATGGGTGGACATCATTTAATCCACTGAATGCCCAAATAGAAGAATGAAAAATAAAAAGTATGAATTCATTCTGCCTGCCTGAGCTGGGATATCAATCTTCTCCAGCTCTGAGATGTTAGAACTCTGGTTCTTTGGATTTCAAATTCAGAATAAGAATTACAATGCCCCCCAGGTTTTTAGGCTTTCAGATGTGGACTGGAAATTATACTCTTAGCTACCCTGGTTCTCAGACCTTTAAGCTTAAATTATAACTACTTCACTGGCTTTCCTGGATCTCCAGCTTACATAATCATATGAGCCAATCAGTCACAATAAACAGGTTTCTATATATCTCTATCTTTACCTCAAACTCTATGTTTATATCTATATCTGTATCAACTTCTATATCGTCTACTGGTTCTGTTTCTCTGGAGAACCTTGACTATATAGTAAGGATATGTGTAACAACTGGATGTATATATGTAGTAGAACCTCTGTAAGCTAATCATCCAGGGGATAGTAACAAACTTCTCAACACATAGAACTGGTCAACCTAACAAACTAGGTCCACTATACTTTTATGTACATGTGGTGCATGTCTGGTCTACAAAGATTAGGTCAACTTAAGAAAGTGGTCAATGTAGGGAAGTGGTAAACTAGGGAGGCCCTACTATATATGTTTTTCTTGATTCTGGTTGTGTTCTCATTTTTACCATATATAATGACTGGTTTATAGTTGTGGAAAGGATCATATTGGTTATTTTTAATTTCCTAATTTTATCTTTGCTAGAACTCTTACCTGTCTACCCTACTTATAATTTTAAATGATATTATTTGGATGAGTATTCCTATAGGTTTTATAAAATATTTTAAGATAAGCCTCTCAGATTGAGCACAGTGGTTAATGCCTGTAATCCTAGCTCTCTGGGAGGCAGAGGTAGGCAATTGGCTGAGCTCAGAAATTCAAAACCAGCCTGAGCAAGAGTGAGAACTCTTCTCTAAAAAAATAGCCGAGTGCTGTGGCAGCCGCCTGTGGTCCCAGCTACTTGGGAGGCTCAGGCAAGAGAATTACTTGAGTCCAAGAGTTTGAGTTTGCTGTGAGCTATAACGCCATGGCACTCTACTAAGAGTGATAAAGTGAGACTCTGTTCAAAAAAAAAAAAAAGATAAAACTCTTATCACATAATCCCACCATTAAAGTATTTAAATAAAACTATCAAAAGGACAGTAAGCACATACACTTTTTATTTATGCCTCCCTCCCTATTCTCCACTTGATCTTAGCCAAAAGGCCAAGAGCGATCCTCTCACTATTCTCAACTCTCATATTGCAAACATTCATTTTATTTAGAAGGCTAAATTCAAAAACTATATTTTTGGCAAGACTTTGTATTATTATAGGTTTTTCTCATGGGGTCTTCTCAAAGTGCTAGAAGAGAAAATGAGGCATCTTGGTTCATATTAAGAATTAACTGGAGATACAGAATCAAGTTGGTCGACTAGACAGAGGTAATATGTGCCTCCTCCATAGAGAAGAACCAGAATAGTAACCAAAGTCTGCCATTTTGAACAGAATATCTATGTTAGAATGCCAGGATTAAATAGTGAAGCAATGAGAAAGAATCCCCAGTGGGAAAAGGGAGAGTTAAGGGCAACTTGCCCTACTGAGGACTAGCTAACAGCTGTCAGAAACTCTCCAAGATGAGGTATTATGATCTGGGTGATAAGAGAATCTCCCCTTATCCAAACATGTCTTCAGTCTAACATAGGAAGATGCTTAGAGATTTCACAGAAATTTTTCTCTAGAAAAGAAACTCACATGGAACCCACAGGCACCCAAGTCTAGCTAAAGAAGCTTGATCCAGGTGTAATACTGAGATCCCAGATACTAGGGAACCATGGACACACTTGAAGCTACTACATGGCTCTAAGGAGGGATGGAGGAGACCAGGTACTTTCTCACATCACTGAGGAGGTACCCACATCCATGCTGTGGGATACTGTTAAGGCTGAGACATAAGCAGATAACACTTTCTGTAGTTTCCTGCCAATAAAGCCAGCCTAAAAAGGGCTCTACTTTCTCTGGCTAAAGGCTGAAGGGACCATTTTGGGAATTTGAGGCTTGGCACCACCCCATTTTTGGGCTAAATTCAACCTGAAGCAGATATAACCTCACCCACCTGTGGAGGACATGGGAGCCAGAACTCTTCCGTACATACCTGGGAAAATTCCTACTCCCCTGCTATGGGCTTCTGTGGGATCAAGTTGTGCAAGGATGGCAATAACCACCTTCCTCCAACATCTTGCATATACTGTTTGCCTGGAAGGGGCTCAAACTTTCCTGGTCTTAAACCCAAGTTGCCAGTTTGGGATTTCCAAGCTGGTTGTTTCCTCACACTGTGTGGACTCATGTAGCTGCAGCTGCCACTCAGCTAAGCAAGGACTAAGAGCACAAGCTCTCCTACCTACTTCTAGGAAAAGTCCAACTACCTTTCTAGAAGCTACAATTAGACCAAGACGTGAGCATATGGCACTTTATCCAGCATCTTGCCCATACTGTTTGCCTAGAAGAGATACCACCCTCTCTGGTCACAGGCCTACAGTGTCATTTTGGGAGTTTAAAGCTGAGAAGAGCCTTGCCCTTGAGCTGAATTCTGGCTGATACAAATGCAGTTTTTCCAGGTTTAAGAGAAACAGGGAAGCCACAACTCTCCTACACACAGGACAATTCCCACCGTCCTGCTATATGCCCCTGGAAGACTGAGACAAAAGCAGAAAGCACTATCCAAAGTTTCTTACCCATGATTCTTGCTTGAAAACATTCTTGCCCTCTTTGATTGTAAGCACACATCCAGTGTCTTTTTAAGAGTTAAACACTGATACGTGCACTGGTACATGCATGACCCTGAGACTGAGTTCAAAATGAAATGACAGCAACTACCACCTGCTCAGAAAGGGACAGGGGAGATCAAGCTCTATCAAGCGCACTTAGGACAATCCAAGTGAATTGGTCAGGCTAGTGCCGAGTCCCACAGTTCCTTGTAACACTTGTCTTACTGTTGCTGGACAATTGCAGTTCTTTGGTGGTGTTGTAACACAAAGATCACATTGTACAGTTCCTTGCAACTGTGGGACTAAGTACCAGCCTGACCAATTCAATGCAACTACTAGTAATGCCAGCAGAGAACTCAGGGGCCTGAGTGGGATCCACCACTGCTGTTGCCACCCCTCACATCAAACCAGCTGCTCAGGGGCCTGAGAATCTACCTACACACTAGCCTTGAGTTCCATATATTACTATCTGAGCAAGCCACCCCCAAACCCAAGGACTACTATGAATATCTCTATGACCATAAGCTAGAAAATATGGAGGAAATGGATAAATTCCTGGAAATATACAACCTCACAAGCTTGCATCAGGAAGAAATGAAAATCCTAAGCAGAAAAATATTGAGTACTAAGATTGAATCAGTCGTAAAAAAAATCTCTGAACAAAGGACAACCCAGGATCAAATGGATTTATAGCCACATTCTACCAGATGTACAAACAACTGGTACCAATCCCGCTGAAATTGTTCCAAAATACTAAGAAGGAGGGAATCCTCCTTAAGTTGTCCTACAACGTCAGGATCACCTTGATATTGAGCAAGAAAAGGTCACATCAAAAAAAAAAAAAAAAAAAAGAAAAAGCCATATCCCTAATGAATACAGATGCAAAAATCCTCAAAATCACTAGCAAACTGAATCACACAGCACATCATAAAGATAATACATCATGATCAAGTGAGGTCCATCTCCGTGATGTAACATTCACATACACAAATTGATAAATATGATTCATCACATAAACAGAATTAATAAAAGAACCATCTGATCATCTCAATAGATGTAGACATAGAATTCAAAAAAATGTATCAAACCATTTAAAAAGCCTCAACAAACCAGGCATAGGGGCAATATACCTAAAAATAATAAAAGCAATATATGACAAACACTTAGCTAACACGATTCTGAATAGGGAAAATTTGAAAACATTCCACCTAAGAGCTAGAAGACCAAAAATTCCACTTTCACCACTCCTATTCAATACTTGTACAGTACTAGAAGTCCTAGCTAGAGGAACCAGGCAAATGGAAGAAGTAAAGAGCATCCAAATTGGGAAAGAGAAGTTAACGATATTGTTTTTTGCTGATGATATGATCCTATATCTACAAAACTCAAAAGACCCTATCAAAAAACTCCCATATTTAATAAATAAATTCAGTAAAGTCTCAGGGTACAAAATCTATTTACACAAATCTGTAGCCTTTCTGTTCACCAACAGTGACCAATATGAGAATGAAATAAGGAACTCAATCTAACATTAGCTAAAAATATAAAATAACTAGGAAATATTTAAATGGGTAGGCAAAAGTTCTTTACAAAGAAAACTATAAAGCATTCATGAAAGGAATCATACTTGACACAATAAATAGAAGAATCAATAATGTTAAAAGGATCATACTACCCAAAGCAATACACAGATTCAGTGCAATTCCTATCAAATTACCAATGCCATTTTTTAAGAATTGAGGAAAAAACCCTAAAATTCATATTGAATAAACAAAAAGCTTGACTAGCCATAGGAATCTTAAGTATAAAGAACAAAGTTGGAGGTATCACATTACCTGAATTCAAATTATACTACAAGGCTACAACAGTAAATAAAACAACATGATTATGATTATGGTATAAAAATAGACACATGTATCAATGGTACAGAATAAAGAACACAGAAATGCAGCCTCTTATCTATAATCAACTGATCTCTCACAAACCAGACATTCCCTATATTGGGGAAGGATGCCTACTCAATAAATGGTACTGGGGAAAAATTGGATAGGCATATGCAAAAGAATGAAACTGGATCCCTACATCTCACCATACACAAATATTAACTCAAAATGGATTAAAGAATTAAGCCTAAGACTTAAAACTATAAAAAAAATTCTAGAAGAAAACCCCAGAAGAACTCTATTGGACATATTAAGTAAGATCCCAAAAGCAAATGTAACAAAAATGAAAATAAACTGATGAGATGTAATTAAATTAAAAAGCTTCTGAACAGAAAAATAATCAATAGAATAAATAATCTATAGAATGAGAGAAAATATTCACAAATTATGCATTCCATAGAATTTAATATCCAGAATTTGCAAGACATTCAAACAGCTGAATATAAAAAAATTAATAAATATGAAAATGTGAGTTAAGAACATGAACAGATTTTTTTTTTTTTGAGATAGAGTCTCACTTTGATGCCCTGGGTAGAGTACCATAGCATCATAGCTCACAGAAACCTCAGACTCTTAGTCTCAAGCGATCCTCTTGCCTCAGCCTCTCAAGTAGCAAGGACTACAGGTGCCTGCCACAACACTTGGCTATTTTTAAAGAGAGTCTTGCTCTTGCTCAGCATGGTACTGGCACAAATATATATA
>NW_003852738.1:313011-317190 GCF_000181295.1 Otolemur garnettii
AGAGAGAGAGAGAGAGAGAGAGAGAGAGAGAGAGAATAGAATAGAAAACCTATAGATAAAACCAACCACATATTGCCATCTGATCTTCAATAAACCAAAGCACACTAGGGAAAAGAACTATAGGAAACATTTATTCAAGAATTGTTTTCTCAATCTTTTCTGAACATTTAAAGAAGAAAGAACACTTTCTAACACATTATATGAAGGCAGCGAAAGTCTGATTCCAAAACCTGAAAACAGTAGCATATGAAAGCAAAACTACACAGTCATTTCCACAATCAACATAGATGATAAAAACCCCTTACCAAAATACTAGGAAATAAATTTCTACAATATGTGTAAAGAATTGAGTATTATGATCCAGAATGATTTATTCCAGGAATGTAATGCTAGTACAACATTTGAAAATCACTCAATGCATCGCACCATTTAATATGCTAAAGTAGAGCAATTGTGGTATCCTACTAATTAATGCAGAAAATGTATTGGACAGAATTCAATACCAATTTGTGTCAAACATTTTTAGAATATGCAGAACAGAGGGTAACTTTGTTTGCTTTAAGAAAGAGCAACCTTACCCACTTAATGGTGAAAGACTGAATGCATTCCTCCAAGCATCAGAGACAAAACTGGACCTGGTGATCGACTCTCACAACTCTTTTTCAACATATTGTTGGAAGTTCTAACAAGCAAAATTAGGCAAGAAAATAAACTAATATACATAAAAATTGGAAAGAAAGGAATAAAATGCCCTTATTTTCAATGACACAATTGTTTATATATGTAGAAAGTCTTAAGGTATCAGCAAAAGAAAACCCCTCTTAGAATTAAGCAAGTATATCAAGGTCAAAAGATACAAAATATACATAAAAAAGTAATTGTTTTCCTACATTGAGTACATAGATATTAAAATTAATAAAAAAATTATAATAACTTGAAGTGAAATAGGTAAAAATATAACAGAATTTTTACAGGTTTTGTAAACTGAAAATTTCAAAATGCTGATGAAAGAAATCAAGGAAGTTCTAAATAAATGTAGCAACATTCAGTGTTCATACTGTACAAGACTCAACATGGTAAAGGTATTAATTGCTCTCAAGTTGATATGCAGTTTTAACATATTTCCTGTCAAATTTTTAGCACATTTTATCAGATCAAGACAAAATTATTCTAAACATATATGGAAATACAAATAGGCTAGAATAATTAAAACTATTTTGGAAGAGAAGAGTAAATTGGGACAAAATCAGTCTATCTGATTTTACCATTTATTATGTACATCCAGTAATCAATACTGCATGACACAGGGAAAGTATGGACCTATAAATCAGTGGTACAGAACAAAGAATGTAGATGTGTATGCACACAAATAAGTCCAATTGAAAAATGTGTTGGAGGAATGATAGCCTTTTCCACAAATGGTGGTGGAGCAAATGGACACTCAAAGTTAAAATTTTGGGAGGAGATCAGTGTCTCACACCTTATATAAAAATTAACCTGAAACAGTCTACAAATTTAAATGTAAAATATAAATCTATAAAATTTGGAGGAAAATAAAAATCAGAGTAAAAATGTCTCAAAACAACATTTATATCAAAGAAAAACTGAATAAAAAATATAGATTATTTGCAAAAAATCCATAGACTGTACTTATACAAACCTAGATGGTATAGTCTACTATACACCTAGGCTGTATGCTATGGTATAGCCCATACGTCCAAGGATACAGATATGAACTCCACGTTATTGTACCAAATACTGTAAGGAATTGTAAAATAATTGTAATTATTTGTGAATCTATGCATATACATACATAAACATAGAAAAGGTAGAATGAAAATGAAATCTTACAATCTTAAAAGACCACCATAATATATGGGGTCTATTGTTGACTGAAACATTGTTATGATGTACATGACTATAGGTGTGGGTGTGTATAAACTTTTAATAATTATCATAAAATAAGAATTCAAACAAGAATATAAATTATAAAGAGTTCAAACAAGAATATAAAGCATATATACATATATATTTTATATATGTGTGTGTGTATATATATATATCTTAAAAATAATAAATTACTGAAAATGGCTGAATAGAGATATTTACCAGACTATCCCAGAGAGAAATAAGTTTCTCAGATTAAGGAGAGGGGAGAAAAAACATAGTTTATGAGTAGGTCATAGGAAGAAGCACCAGAGCCAAGGAAATTGGGAAGCAGAGAAGGAAGAGAAAAAAGGAAAAAAAGAAAGATATCAGCAAAGATCAAACTAGAGATGCTTGGAGTCCAATGAAGAGATAAGGTGGGATCTTTTTCTTCCTTCCACACGCCTTTGGTGATTAGTGGGCTACCAGGCTGCTCAGAATCTTATCCAACCCTAGGAGCCCAAGCACTGAGGCAGCCACAGAATTGTGTAATACCAGAACTTGGAGATTCCATGCAGGGTTCCCCTCTAAGTAGGTGACCCAAAGGGCCAAAGAGATGGCTTTCTTATCTTCAGACTCAAATCTTCCCCCATCCATTGCAACCAGGAGAGCACTTTGAGGAAAGAATTTGTAGAGCAGCCACCTGTCACCAGCCATACTCTAGTCTAACATTTCCACAGAAAGTGGAGCCAAAGACTTTCCTCTTTAAAACCTGCAGTGGCCCTGATTTTGAATATTTCATATGGTTGAATAATGTCTAGAAGATATCATTACATAGCTAAAAATAACCCAGAACATATTAATAATTCCTATCCAAAAAACTTTCTATGCTTTATTTGGTTTCCATAACTTGCTATTGATGTACTCAAAATAATTAATTTTAACTTTACTAAATGATTACTTGGAGAGTGCCGTGTCAATACAAAATGTTTTCCTATTTTGAATGTAAGCATTATATAAACAATACACAGTTTTAAGAGTCATAGAAAATTTAGATATATTTTGATGTACTTAAAATTTAGATCATAGCCATATATATTGAGCCTTTTCTTATTTCTATTTTATTTACATGTATTTTAAATATATAATATATTTTTTATTGTTCCATTTTTCTTTTAAACTAAGTAAAATAATTGGCAAGGATTGGTGTGCTTTTTAACATTTTGGATCCTGGTAAATTGACTAAACAGTTATAAGAGTTTCAAGACTACCTAATAATGAGTGTCACTGAAGTTTAAAATTCTATAATCTCTCTCTCTGCAGTTTCTCTGGTAACTTCATAGTTGTCATATAATACCATATAGGTCACATTGCCCAATTTCATTGTTCGTGCCACATATGGCATCCCCTGGGGTAAATGCACACACAAACTCTTGTGCTAAAAATTTGATTTTGTGAATTTTTCTGTTTTTTCCTCCACAGAGACTAATTACCTCCCAGGTATAGTAAACTCAATGTTGTAACTCTTTAAATGCACTATAAATAATTTTGCAGACTATTTTGTGACTTATAGCAACAGTTCTATACTAGAGTCAGCATGACCCTAAGCTTCTAAGTATATACCAGTATCTATCTACCTACCTATCTCTATATAAATATGTGTTAATGATTTTAAAAAATAAGTTAAAAGGTAATAATAAAGAATTAGTACAGATAACTCTGAGATAATAACTTTGGAAAATAATTCTAATGGATGATTTCTTCCAAAATATAAAATAGCATTTTTTTACATAATTAATTGCAAAAAAGGGAAGGAAATCAAAATAATTTACCCAAACAAATAGAAATTTAATAAATTTATTCCATAAACCTCAGTTATTCTTTATAAAACATAGTAAAGGAGAGTTAACGCTAATTCTTTTTTTTTAATACAGGACCAAGACTCTGATTGATAATCTGTCCCATTAACACAATCCCCAAATTATTTAACTGTGATGTAAACAATAAGAAAGTAAAACATTATTGTTGATTATAATAGAAAATGTTTTCATTGAGTTTTTAAAAATGTTATTTAAAATTATTTTTCTGAGTCTTAGGTTTATATTTACAGATAAATTTGCCATATTCTAAAATTATTTTACCAGTGACAGGGTATATATTTTTTCCTACCAATAATAAGATACACTCATCATTGTTTCATGTCATTACTGACACAGTTGTACATTCACTCAATTTCTTGGCACTGGCTTGGCGCCTGTGGCTCAATCGGCTAAGGCGCCAGCCACATACACCTAAGGTGGTGGGTTTGAATCC
>NW_003852738.1:317370-321828 GCF_000181295.1 Otolemur garnettii
AAAAATTCTTGGCACTATATCTTGAAAGGATATTTCAATCATTATTAGAAATTCAAATGTGATCTAAAAAGTTAGTTCAGGTTCCAGAAAAATCTAATTATAAATATTAGATTAAATAAAGATCAACATTTTATATATTCCTTCTTTTTAACCATCCCATAGCACACTTGTTTTGAGAACACATTATTAGACTACCTTATGAAAATCTCTTGGAAGTAATTGAGACTAATTATTAGTGAGAAACGTTAGTTTATTTGAAGCCAAACACACAAAAATATAGTAATACATTTATCACTTTTTTCTGTGAAATAGTGATAATAATTCCTCTCCAAGAAATTTCTATGCTTTATTTAGCTTCCTTTGAATTTGAATTTAGGATCTATTTCACAGCTTTATTACAAAGATGGAACTGAAGCTGATAAGTGAGTCTTACTTATTGTAGAAATAAGAAACCTGCCAAGACAGTGAAAGATCTCTACAGGGAGAACTATAAGTTACTGAGGAAGGAAATTGCAGAAGATATAAACAAATAGAAAAATATATCATGCTCATGGATCAGTAGAATCAACATCATTAAAATGTCTATACTACCTGAAGTGATATACAGATTCAATGTAATCTCCATTAAAATACCAATGACTTTGTTTTTTACAGATCTAAAAAAAATAATTCTAGGCTTCGTATGGAACCATAGAAGAGCCCAAATAGCCAAAGCAATCTAAAGCAACAGGAAAAATTGAGACATCCCTTTATCAGACTTCAAACTACACTACAGGGCTATAGTAATCTAAACAGCATGGTTCTGGCACAGGAACAGGAACATAGCCAAATGGATCAGAACAGAAAACCCACATATAAAACCATCCTCATATTTCCATCTGATATTTGACATAGCAGACAATAACATACACTGGGGAAAAGAATTTCTACTCAATAAATGGTGCTAAGAAAACCAGATAGCTGCATGTAGAGGATTAACAGGATCCACACCTCTCACCACTCATAAAAATTAACTCAGTGGATAACAGACTTAAACCTAAGGCATGAAACTATAGGAATTCTATGAAGAAGTCCCCAAAGGAAATCACAGTAACAACAAAAAATTAAAAAATCTGACCTGATTAAATTTAAAAGTTTCTGCACAGTGAAGGACAGAGTCAATAGAACAAATAGACAACCTATATGATGGGAGAAAATATTTGCATGCTAAATATCCAATAAAGGGCTGATAACCAACATCTATAAAGAACTCAAGCAAGTCAGAAAGAAAAAAATCAAGCAATCCCATAATAAAGTGGACAAAAGACAAGAATAGAAGTTTTTCAAAAGAAGATAGACTTAGTGGCCACTAAACATGAAAAAGTGCCCAACATCTCTAATCATTAAGGAAATCCAAATAAAAACCATAATGAAGTATCACTTAACTCCAAAATCCAAAAAGAACAGATGCTGGCATGGATATTGAAAGAAAGGAAAACTTGTACACTGTTGGTGGGACTCCAGATTAGTACAACTCCTATGGAAAATCATATGGAGATACTATAGAACTATAAGTAGACCGGCCATTTGATCCAGTAATTCAAATATTGGGTATTTACCCAAAGGAAAAAAAAGTCATTTATGGAAAAGACATGTGCACTCGGATATTTATTGCAGCATGATTCACAATCCCAAAGTTGTGTAATCAGCCCAAGTTCCCATCATCACATGAATGGATTAACAAAATATAGTATATGTATACCATGGAGTACTACTCAGCCATAAAACAAATAGTGAACTAATATATTTGTAACAACCTGGATGGCACTGGAGACAATTCTTATAAGTGAAGTTTCACAAAAATGGAAGAACACCACATATACTCATATTAAATTGGAACTAATAGATCAACACCCATATGTACATATAGTAGTAAAACTGAACAGAAAGCAAGCAGGTGAGAGGGAGCAGGAGGGGAGGTATACATTCATGCATAACATGTAAAATGCACACTATCTGGGTGAGGGGAACACCTAACTTTGACTCAAATTGCTCC
Source organism: Otolemur garnettii (assembly GCF_000181295.1). Classification (NCBI taxonomy): domain Eukaryota; kingdom Metazoa; phylum Chordata; class Mammalia; order Primates; family Galagidae; genus Otolemur; species Otolemur garnettii. The sequence continues at coordinate 319,406 of NW_003852738.1, forward strand.
CCAAAATTCATGGAACCAAAACATTTGTATCCCCATAATATTCTGAAACTAAATGAAGAGGAAAAAAGAAGTAGGAAACGTGACATCTCTAAAAATAAAGTGCAAAAAACAATCTAAACAAGCTTCTGATTTCATGGCCTTAAGTCGCAGATGGGACGGGAATCCTAGCCTTGATCTTTAGTCCCCATTTCTATTTTAACAATGTTCTTGTACTTTGAGAAATCAGAATAAGATTTAAAGGAAAATTACAATGATAATGCTATAAGTATTTGAGTTAGCATGCTATTTGAAAGAATCACAGAGTTGCTAAATAGTGTTCAACAATGATGCCTTCATTAAAACTGTTTTTGTATTATAGTTACCGATTTTCAAGTTACTTATTGTCTTCAAGTAGATTATGGCAAACTATATGCTATGATCTGCAGGAATACATAGATAAATGAAATTAGACACTGCCGTAACAAAGTTCAAGAGTCTTGCATAGGAGCAGGCATTTTTTTTTTCTCTAATGAACTATATTGTAAATAATTTTGTATGTGTGGACCATATGCTCTCTGTTGCAACTAGTCAACTCTACTGTTGTAGCATGAAACTAGCCATCATGAAAAGATACATGAATGTGTGCATGTTTTTATGTGTTTCCATCTAATTGGGTAGCCAGGTTGAACTTGGCCATGGGCCTTAGTTTACTGATTTCTGATCTAGCACTGATGCATGTACAATAATAGGTTATATTTTTTGGTAATGCTTATCTATTTGTAGGAATTAGCTAGAATCTTGAGTTTAATAGGCTTCTGAGGCTATAGCAGGAAAGGATGAGATGATCAATTAGCTATACTTTTGTATATGCCATTTCAACTTATTCTACCAGGGAAGACAGATACTAATAACCAATTATTAAAACTTGTGAAATTGTCATAAAAAGCTTATATATGGTATATATTTCTCCATATTAATATAATTTTTTGCATTATGTACATATACATTATATATGTCAAAAAGTTTTTTTAACTGTAGTTGCAGGACAACTACAATAAAATTTTACAAGAGAGAATAAGTTCACTAAGTTGCTTCAGTATTTCTAATTCTCTAATCCTCATTTCAAACAGTAATATATTTTAAAAAACCGTATCAAAAAACCACGACTAAAAAATACATATATAGTTAACTAGATTAACATTAAAATTTCCATATGTCGATCAGATGATGAACACAGTTCCTCAAAAGACAAATGATGATGTAGGAAAACCTACAATATATTACACACAATATTCATTTGAGGTCTCTCTCACCTTTTCTCCTTCATGAGAGAGACCCACTTCCAATTGTCTTTGGAAATGCTCTAAACTTCCTTGTTGTCCTTCATAAATAAAATTTCTCTTTGTTACTTTGAAAAAAAGAATATTCATTTGACAGAGAACGAGCAATTTTATGCAATATAAACTTTATACAATTGTAAAAATTACATTATATTAATAAGGAGAAATTAAGTAAAGAGAAAAAACAAACAGGCCAAAGGAAAAAGAATAAACATAAATATATTAGAGGAAATAGCCAAAAACTTAGCAGCATATATACAAATGTAATTGTCAATTAAATATTTATTATAAAATGAGATGATTGTTCATCACAATAATCATAGACTACCATCTGAAAATTGAACCTACAGAACAGGATTAACAACCTGCTGTATGGAACTCTGACTGCACTGCTATTCGCCCAAGCAGATAAGGGTTGATAGCCCTCTGTGCAGAGGAACAAGTCTAAGGTGACGTATGTATAAAACTACGTCCTCTAGCAGGTGGGTTCCAAGCTCCTTGAAAACAAAGCTGTAAAACTTAATTCTTAGAGCTAAATTGAGTGCTTGTAAAATAGATTACCCTCTTGTTCCATCTGTTGATTTTTTACTCTATAGAAATAAACTTTGGAATGCATGGTTGATTAAGAAGTAATATGGTTGTTTTTAAGTCAGTTTTCCGGAAACAGCATTTCCTTTTAATGTTAGGATAGAATAGGGAATGTTAATTATAGATTATTGATTGACGTGGTGTCTGTGACTTACTGACTATAAAAGACCCTTTGGAATAAAGATGATTGCTACTTGCCATCCCATGAGCAATAGTCTGTTTCTTGCATCCATACAATTTTAGGCGTGGACTTACATCTGAGGCAAAGCTCTCTCCATTTCCTTACAGAACCTTCAACCAACAAAACTAGAAATCAAAAGCAAAAAGGAGAAAAAAAATTTAAGCAATAGAATTAATAAGTGAAACATTGCATAGAAAACTTGCTCTCAACACATAGAGAAAACACATTATTGTCAAGTAGTCAAGCCAAAAATTGACCATATATTGGGTGGCACCTGTGGCTCAAAGGAGTAGGGCACTGGAGGTGGTGGGTTCAAACTTGGCTTTGGCCAAAAA
>NW_003852738.1:321848-324185 GCF_000181295.1 Otolemur garnettii
AAAAAAAAAAAAAAAAAGGGTGATTCCACCTCTTAAAAAAAAATGACCATATACACATTGACAAAGAAAGACTCAAAAATCTTTAATGAATCAACATCCTAAACTATATCCTTTTATTATAATAAAATTAGAGAAAGGATACAAGGGATAGTTTAAAAATCTAATATGTTTAGAAACTAAAATCATGTTACTATGTAATTCCTGTACTAAATGGGAAATCTTTTTTTGAATGGTAAACTATTTTATCATACAACATAGGACTGGGAAGCTTTGTGACCAAGAATAGAATTTTGAGAAAAAAAAAGTTCCTCTAAATACATTTATCAGAAATAAAAGAAAAATAGAGGACAAATAAGCTATGTGGTCAACTCAACAAGCTGAAAGAAAGGACAACAGAATAAATGTAAAATTAACTAGTAGGGAGGAAAAAACATGAAGACACACATGAAAAAATAAGCAATTAGAAAATCAATACACTGTTACTTAAAAATTATTAAGATGAACTACTGAAATGACATCAAGAAATATCCACAAGTAAAACACACATAAATAGAAAAGGGAAAAAATATAAAAATTTTAAATGTAATGAAATAGTGTACGAATAAACACATCTCAATAAACCCAAGAAGAAATGGGCATGTTGCTGGGGGAAATGGGCAAATTTTGCAAAGAAGAAACCAAAAAAGACCAATGTTTTTGGTGAATCTTCTTCATTGTGGTCTAATTTTAACACATTTAGTCTCTCTTGATCTTTTCATTCACTTCTCCCCAGAAAAGACAGGAAGTTACTTGGTTAATCTATAAGTCACCCGACATGCTTCATTTGGTTCACTCAGCCCCTTTTTAATCTATTCCCTTAACACAGGATCAGCTTACCAACTGAAAGGTGAATTCTGACCGTTCATTTGGTAAAGTATCTTGCTAACTCAGGGTGAACTATTAATATGTTACTTGGCTAGAGATCCAAAATTACTACCTGTAGTCAGCTGTATCTGGATCACTCCCTCAAATTCATATGTGTCTACCAATTGGTTTCAAACTCCAAAAGGAAAGAAATGAGTTTTCTTAATTAGCCCCTCTCAGAAATTCAAATGCCCGTAACTATTAAAGAAATAAAAATGGTATTAGACTCCCCTCAATATCATAGTCTACTCTCCTACCTATAACAAAGCCCTAGGTCTAGATGACTTTATAGAAAAATTTAACAAGATGTTCATGCAATACACAATCCTCTCTCTCAGATAAGTTGTGTGTTAAAATTGAAAATAAGATAAATTTTACCAACTCATCTTGTAAGGTTAAATGTAATCTTGATTTCAAAACTGGAAAATAACAGATCACAAGAAGAAATTTAAAAGGCAATCTCCATTATAGACATAAAAATAAAATTACAAAATAAAATGTGAAGTCATTCATTCCAATAGTGAATAAAAAATGCACAATGATCAAGTGAATTTCTTAGGAATTTAATATCTGTTTAAGAGAGTAAAATGTGTGTGTGATTCTCTACACCTAAATGAAAATATTTTATTTAAATCAATAGATAAAAGAAAAAGCATTTGATAAAAAAATATAATTTAAAAAAAATCTATCCCCAAACTAGGCACAGTAGGAGATTCTTTAATGTAGTAAAGGCTCTGTAGAAAAAATAAAGCCTTCATAATTCCTATAACATGTTTGGCACATGAACTTCAGGTCATAGATCCGGTATTGACTTTGTATTCAAAAAAGTGCTGGAGCCATTATATGAAATAATACCCCCTGAAAATAAAAGGTATATGACAAGGATACTACTAAATGTCATCTGATGCATGAAAGGTTATAAACTATGTGGAGAATAATAATTGGACAAATATCAAGGATTTCTGTTCAAAAATGTATATAAAAAAGCTCACTAATAAGGAATTAATATTCATGGAATACAATGGAATGGTGAAATTAACATGAAAAATCAAGAAACCCAATAATGAGAAACATTATTAATAACTAAAAACAATTTAAAGAATCACAAAAAATAAGTAAGTGAGGTGATGGTTATGATAACCAGTTTGATTTAAGCACTCCACATTGTGTATCGAATCAGCACATTGTACCTCATAAATGCATTAATGTACACAGTTATGATTTAATTTTAAAAAGAAAATCTGAATAGCTACATCATTAGTAATAATAGAAGTGATACAAGATGTTTCAGCAATCAGAATTTTTAATGAATTATAAAGTTGGATAATACAAAGTGTATTAGTTATATTTAGCATGTAAAAATGAACCTCGGCTCGGCGCCTATAGCTCAACCGGCTAAGGCGCCAGCCATGTACACCTAAGGTGGCAGGTTCG
>NW_003852738.1:324303-325554 GCF_000181295.1 Otolemur garnettii
GCTTGAGCCCAGGAGTTGGAGGTTGCTGTGAGCTGTAATGCCACGGCACTCTACCCAGGGGGACAGCTTGAGGCTCTGTCTAAAAAAAAAAAAAAAGAACCTCAAAAATATAATGGCTTGAAACAAACTACACACACATATGTCAATACACATATACATACATATATATGTGTATATATATATGCATATATATATACACACATACATACCGAATATATACCTATAACATTTGTTATTTTGTATCTCTCGTAATTATAGAAGTCAAACATGACTTAAGTATTATAATTTTAATACTATTTTTCCATTCTTAATATGTGTATACATTTTTTGTACCCACTGTACATAAATATGAATATCAGAAGGTGTTTTTGGTCAAAAACATAGGTTCATCTTAGTTGATCTTCTGGGTCTGGGTCTCTTTCAAGACTACATCATCTCAAGGCACAACTACAAAAGATCTGCATCCTAGGGAACTGAAGAAGTTGTTGGAAGGGTTCAGTTCCTTGAAGGTTATTGGATTACTATTTCAGGAGTTTTTCCTTGAAGTGTGAGCCTCTTTATTGTGCATCTCATAATGTGATTTTATCATAATCAGAAAGAAGTAATGTAAAAAAGATCACCAGCAAAAAAGAGAGTTCTATCAAAAGGGAACCCAATCATATTAATGGCATTCAATAATTTTTGCTGTATTCTAATTATTAGAAAATAATCATTAGGAACAGATGAACTTAAGTTAGGCAAGCAAAGTATATAAAACAAGGGAGTGAACAGGAAGCTGAGATCATTAAAAGCTATATCAGAATCTGCCTTCCAAATCAAGTATTGGTGGACATGGGGTAAAACAGCTAAAAACATAATAATATTATAGGAAAATTAGACTGTTGTAGTCATTTTGGGTACAATATGGTGATATGAGCAAAAAGTAAGCCCAGCACTTTGGGAAGCCAAGGCAGGAGGACTGCTTGAGCTCACAGGTGCAAGGCCAGCCTGAGCCAGAGCACGACCTTACCTGTGTGGAAAAAATAGCCAAGCACTATGGTGACGCTTTTAGTCCCAGCTACTCAGGAGGCTGAGGCAAGAGTGACAAATTGAGCCCAAGAGTTTGAAGTTGCTGTGAGTTATGACGCCATGGCACTCTACCCAGGGCAATGAAGTGAGACAGAGTCTCACACAAAATAATAATAAGAACAATAATAATAATATCAATAATTCCCCATCCAAGTATCTTTGATCTTTATTCCAAAGTTGTTT
>NW_003852739.1:0-4003 GCF_000181295.1 Otolemur garnettii
AAAAAACGCGAGCCGCTGTCCAACATGGCGGATCAGGCTCATGGCCACTTCCGGGGAGCCCGATCCCACTGGCAGTGCTCAAGGGGTATAGCCAGGAGCCTGACTACTGGAGGGTCCTCTTCACCTGGCCCAGGTCACACCACCCTCAGCACTGCGGGGGGTGGGGGTAGGGGCGCTTGGACCCCAGGGACAAGACAAGATGCAGACTGCACACAGGGTTGCCTCCAAGCCTACCCCCTGCCCCCCAGGAATCACTCTGGACCCCAGCCACTGTCAGAGGCGGCTCAAATGACAGTTGGATCTCCAGGTCCTGGGCGGGCAGCATCCCCCAGGGCCCTAGAGGGGATCCAAGCACCAGGAAATATCCTTTTCTGGGTTGCTGTCCATCAGTGTGGTAGCCTGTGGATCTTAAGGCATTGCTGTGATTGACAGCAGGTTTACTGTTACCACCTATATGACACCCCTTCTCTTCTTTTGTGTTGTTGGGATTATTAGGGACATCTCCCAGTAGGAGGCTGGTTGTGTAACACACTTGTGGAAGTGTGTATACTTGTGTGGTCTCTTGTGTGCTATGCTGGTCAAGGACATGGGAAAGAACATTAAGAAGGTCATGGAGGAAGGTAAGTCATTTCCCCATAGTTAAGTATACATATTCTCATCAACTCTTCACTGAAACTCAGTTGTGTATTAGGGGAATGTGGCCTTCTTCCAGCATAGATGCAAATGATGCATGGCCCAGGAATACTGCACTGTTGACAAGATTCAATAAACAAATCAATCAGGACAATTAAATATAGCCTCTGTTCTTCACTTCCGAATGTGAATTCCCAAATAGGATGTGCAAAGATCTCAATAATGTATGTTTCTTCCCTCTTGAACCTGCCTACCCCTCCTTGTCTGTGATGCTTTTTATTTTTCTCTGCCCTGTGTATTTTTCCTCCTCCCCCTACCTCAGCTATTATATCCCTGCCCCCAAAACCCTGATAGGTACACTTGAAGGTTGTAGAAGCCCTGCAAGGAGCCTGACAAGCCTCAAGGCAAAAAGAAAGATGCACAACCCTCAAGCCACCAGCTCCATGAACAGTCACTTTTATGTTTCCACCGCTACTACCTATACCAAAAGCCTCTCCTGGATCCCTAAAACCAAAGTTAGGAGGTTAGACTTGGAGGTTTCTGTGTCTGTCCCATGCACATGAGCTAAACTGTCATTAATTGTCAGATAAATCTAATTTTGCACCGTGGACCCCAAGCCCATGGGAATAGAGGGGTGCACATGTCCATCTCCCTGTCTCCCTGGATTCAGGAGGGAGGGCAGGACTTCTCCTCTCCTCTCCAAGACCTTTCCTCCCGGAAAGATGTCCTGCGCCTAAGGAGTCAGGCCTCAGAGGCCCACCACCTCACTTGGCCTGTCCCCTGGGTCCCTTTCCACTGTAACATTCTACAGAATATGACTCAGCCATATCCCCTTGGACAAGTACCTCTTTTCCTTTGGAAGATGCTCCCTTCTCAATGTTCTTGGATGTGTGTGGAAACATGGGAAACTGGCCCAAGCCTCCACTTTTCTAGATGGGTTCCTTCAAAGGGACATGTCCTCCATGCTCCTGCTAGCACCACAAGTGAAGCTGGCCCAGCCCTAATCCACTCTATTCCTCTCGTGGGGACATGGAGATGAAGGATCCAGTGCCCACGGCCACTCACTATGTCCCCTGAGCCCACCGGAGCTCCCCCTGAACCAAACCCAACCTCTCCTTCCTTCTAGGTGATCTTCTCATGGTGCCCTTCACCAGGCCTAAAGAGACACCCTCCCGTCACATAGAATACAGAGTCCCCACTACCGATGACTGGCCAAAGGCTTGTGTATCTCAGCAGAGCACACAGGGAAGGCCTAAAGTCAACAGACATAGTGGAGAGTGAACAGAATAGACAGTTACCCACCTCTCATCCTACTATCACTTGGGACGTAAACACAAGAAGGAAAGGGAGCGGCGCTGTATTGTATGTTAAGTTCATTGAGTTAGAGTTTGCATTGGTTGTTTTAGTGGAAAGTTTGGCTGTGGGCCCTGCATGGTGCCACATGATACTACTCCTGCCTAGGAAGAAGGATCATCTCCACATTGGCCACCACAACCACCAATAGCCAGAGACACCAAGGGCTAAGAGTAGTCTTTCGCTGGGGTGTCCTGTGGACAAAAAGACATCTTAGCTGTCCTGCCCATTGTTCCAAAGGAGGCAACACCAAACAAACTGCCCTTAGCCCAGACACAGGACTCCCTTTCCCAACATTCTTGTAGGCCCGCCTGGACATGGCCACCACCAGGCTCCACAATATTGGGTTCCTCTACAGGACTCGCCAGTTGTGCTGGGTGTCCTCCTTGGCCTGCCGCCTATCTCTGGTGACCCCACGGCCCAATCCACTGTGGGCCATGTTTACCCAATCCCCCAGAGAGATCTGGTCCATCTGTGGTCCCATTCCTTGGTGCCCCCTGATATGACTGCACTCCCAGGCCACTTCTTCCCAGGCAGGGCTTCGCAGGATGGCCAAACAAGTTTCTCTGGACGGCAATATTGCTCCACAAATGTCCACCTATCCTTTCCCCAAGTCCACTCCCTCTGTCTTTTGCTGAGGAAAAAATACCAGCCATTGCCTAACATGGTGGATCAAGGTCTTGGCCACATCGGGGGAGCCTGATCCAACCTGCAGGGCTCAAGTTGTAGGGCCAGAAGCCTGGTCTCTTTAGGGTCCTCCTCACCTGCCTTCCTTTTTATTGATTTTTTTCACATAGAGTCTCACTTTGTCACCCTTGGTAGAGTGCCCTGGCATCATAGATCACAGCAACCTCAAACTCTTGGGCTCAAGTGAACCTCTTGTCTCAGCCTTCCAAGTAGCTAGGACTAGAGGACTATGACATACTTTCTCTCCTTGTAGAAGACACCTGTATTCACACATGTGTGGGTATATGTTGTATGACTCCGGGTGTCCTACAAAGTTGGCCCAGGTCAAAGGAGCACACTGAGACCACCATGCTCACAGCCTTGCCCAAGAGACCCATCAGACCCTATAGATGCAAGTCCTGCCCCAGGGCTTGGCAAAGAAGAAGGTTATCAGCCCAAAAGGCTTTACTCACTTAGGACAACTAGGCAACACTTCAGAAAACCCAGGCAAGTGAAATGGAAGGGGCTGCAAAATGGTTTTCAGCCTCCATATAGGATGTGTGGGGAAAAAAAAGTAGAAGGCTTGGCCTTCCTTCCAGGTCCCTAAGCATGTGCTTGCCAGGAAACACAGCTCTAGGCAGGTGGGAGCTGGCAAATGGTAGACCCACCACAGAGGTTCCCCAAAAGGGGGCTAATGGCTAAGTCAGGTTATATGACGAATAGCTCTGTGTCCAGAACACACCATGTCCTGGCCATGGCAGGCCTGCTTGATAAGGGCTGAACCAGACAGATATAAAAAGGAAGAAAAGGCTGGAACTGGGGTTGGAAAAGTTGGACTGGGTATGTACTGAAACCGATAGTATTGAGATTGAGACAGGGATTACTGAATGATCTCAATTCCCAGCTCCTTGGGTGACCATGAGTTAAGACCCAGAAAACTGAGGGTGAAAAGGAAACAAATGACTATTCTGGATCATGGGACAAAGGCTCCCTCGAATTGTGGACAAGTAACAAGTTATCCTCAAAGGCAGCAGCCTTAGGCCCCACTACATGGTGCTGGAGGGGAGCAAAGGGTCACCAGAAACTGCAACCCCAGACAGTAGGCCTGAGCGCCTGGGCCCTTCTCACCCTGGCAGGCTGATGGTAGGGGAACGGGTGCCACCCGTAAGACACTCCTTCTCCTCCCGCTGGGCCTGCGGCCACCTGAGGACAGCTCTCGCTTGGAGGCTGTCTGTGTAACACACTTGTAGAAGCATCTGTGCTTGTGCAGACTTGTGTGTGCTATGCTTGATGAGGGCATGGACAAAGACAAGGCATCTCCCCCTAAATAAATATTCTTTTTTTTTTTTTT
>NW_003852739.1:6579-21200 GCF_000181295.1 Otolemur garnettii
CACGGCACTCTACCCAGGGGGACAGCTTGAGGCTCTGTCTCAAAAAAAAAAAACATCGCATCTTAATACAAGTTATTCAATTCATTTGAATTTAGTTTTTCCTTACAAAACCCACACTCATTCATTAGAGTCATGTTTATCTGCTTAACAGTTTAGGGAACAATTTGGCAATTTTGTGGTTTTTGAGATTATCGTTCTCTTAAAGTGCCAGTATTTTAAAATAGTGTTCTTGTAATTTTACACGCTTTTGTGATGGAGTGCTGTTTTGTTATATAATTTTGACTTGGATTCTTTCCATTTGCATTTGTTTATGTAATTTCAGGAGGAATACTGAACATCTGAGTCCTGGATTATACTAATAAACTAATAATTGCAGAGGTTTTTTTAAAAAAAAAAATACCTTACCGAAACTGGGTTACGGATGATGAGAATGGTGAAAATTTCCGGCATGGATGCAAATGACACATGGCCCAGAAACACTGCTCTGTTGACAAGACACAGTAAACAAAATGAACAGGATAATGAAGTTCAGCCTCCTTGCCTAACTCCCAACTGTGACCCTCAAAAGAGAATGTGCAAGGATCCCTAGAACATTGTTTCTTCCCTCCTATATCTCCCCATTCTCTCTCTGCCTCTCCTTCTCCTTCATACTTTTCATTTTTCTCTCTGCCCTAGTGAATTTCCAAACTTAGCTGTCACATCCCCCCCACATTAGCTGTCACATCCTTGCCCCCAAACCACGAGAGGTACACTTAAAGGTAGCAGCAATCCTATAAGTAGACTGACAGGCCTTAAGGCAAACACAAAGGAGCACAAGTCTATGCCACCAACTCCACAGACAGATGCTCCTTCCTCTGCTCTGCTATCACCAATCCTCAAACCCCTCTCCATCCACAAAGCCAAGGCCAGGCAGGTCATACTTGGACATTTCCTTCTTTGTCCTGAACAGGACAACTCATGAACACCAGCTAAGCTCTCCTTACATGGAAGGTGAACATAAGTCTGCACTGTGGTCCCTGTGCTCATGGGCAGAGAGGGGTGCACATGTCCACCTCCTTCTCTCTCTGGATTCAAAAGGGTGGGAGGTCAGGCCTTCTCCTCTTCAGTACTTTCCTCCCAGAAAGACACCCTGTGCCTAAGGAGTCAGGCCTTTGAGGTCCACCACTTCACTCTGCCTATATGTATTCCTTCCCTCTCTCCCTGCAGAAATAACACCTCCCACCTGGGCGGTGCCTTTGGCTCAAGGAGTAAGGGCACCAGCCCCATATACTGGAGATGGCAGGTTCAAACCTGCCCCAGCCAAAAACTGAAAAAAAACCAAAAAAACAAAAAAACACACACCTCCTACCTGGGACTCTACAGCAGTGGTTCTGTTACAAATGGAACAAAAGCGTAGTGACCCACAGGTTGAGAACCACTGCTCTAGAGCAGGTGTCCTCAAACTATGGCCTGTGGGCCACAGGCAGCCACTGGCCTAGGACTCTTATCTGGCCCGCCGGGTGTTTTTGTTATCGCTGCCTGTCCTGCTTAGCAGCCGACTCATCCTGGGGCCTGCAGTCTGGCCCTCCAACAGTCTAAGGGACAGTGAACTGGCCCCCTGTTTAAAAAGTTTGAGGACCCCTGCTCTAAAGGGTCCCCTGGGTCCCTTCCCACTGTAACATTCTATAGAACATGACTCAGCCACACCCACTTGGACAAGCATCTCTCTTCCCTTGGAAGATGGCTCACTTTTCAATGTTCCAAGACATGTGAGAAAACATGGAACTAGCCTAGGCCTCTGACTTTCCAGATGGGTTCCTGCAAAGGGAACTGTCTTCTAAGCTCCTGCCCGCCCCACATGCCAAGCTGGTTCCGGCCTGATGTTGCCCATGGCACTGATGTGAGGACACAGAGAGGGTTGCGGGGGCAAAGATGCCAGTGTACACTGCCACTAGCTATGTCCTCTAAGCTCATCAGAGCTCTCCCTCTTGGCATGTAGTGGATCTCCCTAGGCCAAAATGAATGATTCCTTCTTTCTGGGTAATCTTGGCTTTGTGCCCTTCACCAGATCTCAAAAGACTCTCCTCCTGCCCCATGGAAACCCAGAATCCCCACTCCTCATTAGTAATCACCGTCCTGCGTACTCAAGTAAGAGTACACAGGCGAGGCCCTGAGCCACACATGACCACCAGGGACAGTAGTCCAGTTCTAAGCCTACTACTTGATTGCTTGGGACCTGGACACAACAAGGGAAGGGAGCAGGGCAGCACTGTATGTTACATTAGTTGGGCCGGGCTTGCATAGGTGGCCTCAAGGGACAGTCTGGCTGCAGGTCCCACAAGGCCAGACTTCTGACCTAGAAAGACTGACTGTCTCTGCACTGGCCACCACAGCCACCAATGGCCTCAGAAACCCTGGGACTGAAACTGGTCCTTCACTGGGGTGCCCCATGGACAAAGAGATCTCAGTCAACCATACCCATTGCTGATAAGGGAAGGAGCAGCAGGCAAACTATCCACTACCCTATAAGGAACTCCCTGCCCCAACCTTCAGCTAGTCTTGCCCAGACATGGCTGGGCTTCCTTTATAGGACCCGCCAGGCATGCTGAGTGTCTACTTCAGCCTGCAGCCTGTCTCTGGTGGCCCCATGGCCTGATTTGCCATGGGACATGCTTCCTCCACACCCCCAGAAAGCTCTGACCTGTCTATGGCCCTGTCTCCTGGTACCCTCCCCCCATCAGGCATGCACTCCCAGACCACTCCTACCCGAGAAGCCCCAGGCAGGGCTTTGTGAGATGGCCAAACAAGTTCCTCTGGATGGTGGTATTGCTCCACAAATGCCCACCTGCCCTAACCACAAGGAAGGGCAGGTAGGCATTTGATGTACCTGTCACACTGGACCCTGTTATAACTAGGACTTTATATCCCAGCCTCAAGACCAGGTCTGTTTCAAAGAAAAGAAAGGATGAAGAAAAACAGAAACTAAAGAAAAGAGACATAATAAATAAATGGTGTTCCACATGCTTCCAGGAAAACATGGGCAACCCAAGCATTTGTTCCAGGGCAAATGGAGAGTATCTAATTGGATGTTAACTCTGCACACGTACAAAGGCAAGGGACATGTATTTTGAGAAAGCAGCTAAGTGCAAGACTTTATTACATAAAAGTCTGATGGGGTCAGAGAGAAGGCCAAAAGCAGACACTTCTACATTTTCATGCATTTGCACAGAACACTGGAGGCATACAGACAGGAGTAAATCATATCTGCTTCTCACTTTAGTGAGGGCAAGAGGGATGGGAGGAGAAAAGACAACTTGAGAGTGAACATCATACAATGTTAAAGACTATTGCTTTAACTGGGTGAAACTGCATCCAAAGTGGCATTTCCAAAGTAGTTACAGGAGAAAAAAATAAAAAAGGAATATGGAAACATACATGCTCACAAATTCAAAGAAGGAAGTCAGTGTGTATGTATTCATCCACAAATGCATGCATGAGTGAATGAGTGGGGGCTGAGTAGAAAGCATAGCCATACTTTCAAGTAAAGCTTCCGAAAAGGGGCTGCAAGCTCAGCGCCTGTGGCTCAAGAGGCTAAGGCGCCAGCCACATACACCTAAGGTGGTGGGTTCGAATTCAGCCCGGACCCGCCAAACAACAATAATGGCTGCAACCAAAAAATAGCCGGGCGTTGTGGTGGGCGCCTGTGGTCCCAGCTACTTGGGAAGCTGAGGCAGGAGACTCGCTTGAGCCCAGGAGTTGGAGGTTGCTGTGAGCAGTGAAGCCATGGCACTCTGCCCAGGGCGACAGTTTGAGGCTCTGTCTCAAAAATAAAAAAAATAAAAAATAAAAAGAAAAGGGGCTGCAGAACCAAAAGCTGTCATCAGGGTTATCTACCTCTGTGGAACCACTAGTGCCTTCTAATGACTCTTGGAACTCCGACTCGTGCTACTCAACAGGGAGAGACTGATTGTAGGTGAGACCATTGTAGGTGACCCAGGGTTACATCTTCCCAGTCTTCTCCCCTACATGGCCCTTGTCAAATCCTGCTGCTCCCATCATGTCATACTACCCCATTCAGGTGAGCTCCTAGACAGTTTGATCTTTCAATGTGTTTGCCTTGGCTCCTCGTGGATCAGGTACCCTGGATCCAGGTACTCAGCTCACTTCAGGCTTTGGGTCAATATCCCCTTAGGAGTAATCATTCTTCTACTCAAGAGGAATCATAATCCTACCCACAGATATATCTAGAGAACTGGATATCTCATTATAGTATATTTGGCCAAAAAAGTTATGATGGGAGGACATATCAATACACCTCTTTTTTTTTTGGTGAGACAATCTTACTCTGTTACATGGGCTTAATCTTAAACCCTTGGGCTCAAGCAGTCCTCCTCCCTCTGCCTCCCAAGTAGCTAGGACTACAGGCATGCACCACCATGCTCTACTGATTTTTCTATTTTTTGTAGAGATGGGTTGTCACTTTGGCTCAGGCTGATCTAAAAATTCTGTCCTCAAGTAATTTGCCTGCATTGGCCTTCCAAAGTTCTAGGATTAAAATCATGAGCCATCTATCCTGGTGGCCCTATGTATTTCCTATGATGAACATTTTTGCATATATAGTCTACTGTCTGAGAACAAAGAACACCTTTCTCTCACCACACCAACAGAATACACCCCCCTCCTAAGGCTTTAATCAATTTTGAGCATTTCTTGGCATTCCTTGACATCTGTAAAGGATGGAGAAAGAGACATGGTATAAAAATTGGTTGACATTTCAGGAGCAATGGTGCCATCAAGTGTAAACTTTTTAAGTATGGCTTCTAGTCTCTCTCTGTGTCTAGACATAGGGAGGCTTCTGAGAGAAGGGTAGGTGTGGGAAACTTAGGGAACTTTGGGGCTAGACTTGCCCACCCCATGGTGTGACTCCAGGTTCAAAGAGAAAGAGATGGAGCCAGGGTGGGCTACCAAGGTGCCCTGGGCTTCTAGGCTGGGCAGGCCATGGTGTTTAGGCCTCAGTGGCCAGCGCAAAACACATCTGGAGCTGAAGCTATGCAGGATGGCCGGATGCAGTGGCTCACACCTGTAATCCTAGCACTCTGGGAGGCTAAGGTGGGTGGATTGCCTTACCTCATAGGTTCAAGACCAACCTGAGCCAGTGCAAGACCTCATCTCTTAAAAAGCTGGGCATTGTGGTGGGAGCCTGTAGTCCCACTTACTTGCGAGGCTAAGGCAAGAGAATTGTTTGAGCCTAAGAGTTTGCTGTGAGCTATGACACTACAGCACTCTACCAAGGTGACAAAGTGAGACTCTGTCTCAAAAACAAAAAATGAAGCTACTGTAGGGAATTTGCCTCTGGATCTTTGCTCTTGGTGCAGTGGCAAGGTTGGGGGAAGAAGATCTCTTTGGGAATCAGGGCCACTGGGAAACTGAGACCTAAAGGTCCATCTGGAAAACCTAGATTCAACCAAGTAAAGAGAAGGGGCCAGCAGCCACAATGTTAGGGACTGTTGTTTGTAGAGAGAATGAATATCCTAATTACTGGGTACTAGAACAAGACAAGGAACGGTAACAGAGGTACATGGCAGATCAAGTTTTTTTGTTTATATTTTTGTTTTTTGTCGCCCTTGGTAGAGTGTTGTGGTGTCACAGCTCACAGCAACCTCCAGCTCTTGGGCTTAGGTGATTCTTTTGCCTCAGCCTCCTGAGTAGTTGGGACTACAGGTACCAGCCACAACGCCCAACTATTGTTTTTTCTTTGTTGTTGCAGTTTGGCCAGGGCCTGGCTTGAACCTGCCACCCTCGGTATATGGGGCCTGTGCCCTATTCACTGAGCCACAGGCACTGCCCGGCAGATCAAGTTTTGTTATTTCCTCTCTCCTGTCAAAGAGAGTCTGGGTAACAGGCCCCACAGGATTCCATTCCTAGCTGTGCACAGTGTACCAGCACCCACTGGGTATCAATATGTCAAGTCAGCTGTTGTCCTCTGGAGTCTGGAGACATGGGTCTGCATTGCTCATGTACTACTAGTGAGGAACCTTTCACAGATGCCCGGTCCCTGGCCAGTGGATATATGACCTAGATCCTCTTCTTGCAGAAGAAATCTGGGTTCAGACATGTGGTGATAGGGTCTACATTCTCTGGATCTAGCTGTCCCAAGATGTGGCCTGAGGCCTAAAGAGTATACTGAGACCACTAGGTTACCAGCCTTGGAATGGGAATGATCAGATCCTCTAGGTCAACATCATGCCATAGGGGTAGACAAAGAAAAAGGTCAGGGAGCCTAGAGGCTCTGCCCACATAAGAGCACTAAGCAAGAATTCAGGAACTCAGGAAAGGGGCTTGAGGAACACTTTTTAGAAACTATCTAGTAGGTATGAAAGAAAAGATGTACACTTCTGGGCTGGCTATGAGACTTCCTACTATATCCTTAGGCTAGCAGGGACCACATAGCAAAGCTGCAGGCAGGTGGAACTGGCAGAGAGGATGGCCCACAACAGTGGTTCTTCAGCAGTGGATATTGGATGGTCAAGGTCTAGGAGAAAGTCCTGTGTACCCAGCAGTATCCACATTGTTCCTGGTCTTGACAGGTCTGATCCATAGGCATCAATCTGGGAAACATTGTAAGGAAGAAGGCTGGGGTCAAAGCAACTAGGGATAAAAAAGTAGGGAAAGAAAGAAAGAAAGGCAACTGAACACAATAGTGATGACACTTATACAGGGTCATCTGTCCTTCTTCATTGCAAGCTCCCTTAGGCAGTGTTGTCAACATAGGAAAAGTGTGCAAAGCCATCGGAATAGGTAACTGGACCCTTGGTGATGAGACCTGCAACACTAAGAATAAACCTCTGCAAGAGTGCAGGAAAACCTGGGAATCTTTACTGGAGCCCGCCAAGTGGAACAAGCCAAAAGCCCAGACAGGAAACTCCCAGAGCAGTCTTTTGCTAGTCCCACCCAGACATGGCCAGCACCAGGCTGCACAGACTGGGCTTTCTCTTGTACTGTATCCCATTTTCCCCTCATAAAGTTGTAACAAGGAAGGGAGTCTTGGAATTGGCAAAGAAAATCCCTCTAGGTCAGTTCTGACTTCTGTAGAAATTATAGAATGAAAATCAACCTTATTTATCTCTTGGAAATTATAGGAAATCATTTCAGGTTGTCATAAAGAAACAGCTCTCCTGGAACAATCCTGTTTGAAAAATAGGATACCCCACTCCTGGCTTTCTAGTCAGTAAAAACTACAACCAGCCCATCTTGGGCATCTGTCCTCACATACCTTCCTTCTTTCCTGGCATTCATACTGTGTGACTATGGAGAAATATTATGCATATCAAAATATCATCACAAGGCTATTTCCTTCACTACCCATAAATAGAGTAACTGACCCTTAAGGGACCTGGCGCTTGTCTTTCTAGAAAAGGAATGGGAAGCAGCTAAATTCAGTCTGGCTGCATATAGATCCACCATACTGACTTTTCAGTGAAGGAGCTAAGGAAATTTTACCCCCAAATATGACTACTTAACATAAAGATTATTTTGAGTTAAAGGCCATTCACAATCAGTAAAGCATTGGAAAAGGTTTTCCCTCTATCTGCATAAAACCAGACTGACCAGATCAGTGGATCAAAGGAGGCAAATGACTTCCTTCTCTCCCTCTGAATGCTAGCAGACTGGGCCCAAATAATTTAAAACACTATCCTGTCTCTCAGGTTAATTTACAAGTTAATCTGTTTCCCCCACCTTTTCCCCCACCTATTCATCCTCCCTAGCAACCACTAGTGGCACCCTTACTCCACATTCTACTTTTCTCTTACTAATCTGCCTTAATTATGAGTTGATCTTTCAGTGAATCAACCAAAGGAAAAGGATGAGTTTCACCATGATCCCTACACAGGGATGAGGGCAAATAGTTTTTGGGGGTGGCTGTGTCTCCATGTAACCTGCAGTTGGCTTCTGGGTAAACACAAACCCTACTGTCATATACACACACACTCACCCTATCAGAACAAACTCACTGCCAAACTGGTTTCAAAAAAAAGAAGATAGGAAGAAGGAAAACAAAAACCAATGTCCAAAGAGAAGAGATACAGTAAATAAATGATCCTGCTGCTTCCCCGAAGACAATAGTGAGTATCGGAAGTAGTTGCTACAAGGGAGAAATGGAAAGATCTGGCAGGATGTTGACTTTGCACACATGCAAAGGCCAGGGGGCATGTGTTTTGTGAAAGCAGAAAGAATCTATTTCATAAGAGCCTGGTGGGGTCAGAGAGAAGGCCAAAAGGAGACATACTTCTGCATTTTCATGCATTTGCATAGGAGGGAAGCATACACACAGGAAAAAAGGTCATCTCCATCTGACTTCAGGGAGGGATGGTAAGAGGTGTAGAAGGCAGAGGGATAACTTGGGATTAGGGAGCATACAATGGTAAGGACTTTTTCCTTAATTGGGAGAAATCTCTAGCCACAGTGGCATTACCAAGGTAGTCATGGGAGAAAGAAAATTAAAAATAAAAAGGGAAAAACTGTCAGGGCCCAGGACTGGCCAGGTCTTGGGCCCAGCTTAGGTAGGTTCTGGACGCCAACCACTAAGCTACCTTGCTCAGGAACAGTTTCTCGTAGGTGTTTGAGGGCTATCTACTTTAGCTGGAGAGAGAGAGACAGAGTATCTTAGAGAGAGTAAAGGTCTTCTTAAAACAGACAGCTCTTAGTCTTTAGCAGAGCTTGGTAATCTTCAGCAGAGAGATGCCATGCTGGCGTTCTGTAGGCAGGAGAGGAGACAGAGTCAAAGTAAGTGGATCCGTGATAGAATGCGCATGCCTCTTGACTGCCTTCTCCTCCAGCCTAATATAAGGCTGATCTCGTGCTTCTCAACACCACAGTCGTAGAGACTGCCAATTCACCAATGCTCTCATCTCGCGAGCTCACTCATGCTTGTTAGAACCAAATCTCTCTCCATGCCCTTTTCACCAAGGTGTTCTATTACAGGTGTTTCCTATAACTCTCACTCCTCTTAGCCATAGGCTATATGGGCTGCTACAAAAAACACATGTGTATTTACGGAAGAAAGTCAGTATATGTGTATTAACCCATCAATGTATGCATGAAGGAATGGGTGGGAGCTAAGTAGCCAGCCACATTTCCATGTATGCTTTGCCACAAGGGACTATAGAACCTAAGGCCTTTACCAAGTTAACCTGTTTAGAACCACCGGGCGCTCCTCCTGAACCTTGGAATCTCAACCTAGGATACTTATTGAGAAGTAACTACCAGAGACCCTTGTAGGTGACACAGGGCTACATCCTCCCAGTCTTCTCACATGACATGGTCCCTGTTAATTCCTGCTGCTCCCACAGTGGCTTACTATACCTTCTCTGGACTGCTGCTAAAGCAGTTTCCTCCTTCAGTGTGCTTGCCTTGGCTCCTTGGGTCTAGTCCTGGCTCCCTGAGAACAGAATAAAAGTAGTAACTTCAGGATAAGAGGAAAATCCAGATACTCAGCTTCCTTCAGGCTATGGGTCAATATCTCCATAAGAACAACCATTCTACCAAAAAGGACCAATATAATATTCACAGGTGCACCTAGAAAACTGGGTGCCTCATTATGGTAAATTCTTATTTTTTTTTTCACTCTTAATATCATTTTTATTTAATATGCACTACATGCACATGATGCAGGTAGGGAGAAAGTTTATGAATCCATGCATTAAAGACAAGACAGACCAGTACTACTGACAAACGTGCACTGAGCCAATTAGGATGTTGTTCAAAGTTCTTTATACTTAATGGTTTCCATGAAATTAAGTGCAGAAGCAGAAATGTGTATACATCCCAAAAGATCCTCTTCACTTAGTTTCCTGAGCTTTCTTTGCATTCTGTTTTTCTTTTGCCTTTTCTACTAGTGGAATTAACTGTTGGTGTTCTGCTAGCGTCTTTAATAGTTCCATAATGAAAGGCAAATAATTATGCTTCCTTCTGATATTCTCAATCTTGTATCTCTTTAATTTCTGTACTTCTTCTTCAATAAGCATCTGATTTTTGGCAACTTCTGACTGAATAGCACTTAACATACTATTACCCTGATCTGTATCCATGGGTTCCTCTGCAAGTTGTTTCTGTAACTCTGCTATCTTCTGTTCATATATCATTTTTCTGTCAGATACAATGGCCATTAGGTTAAATCGAATTTCCCCTTCACTATACTTCTGTATTCTTTTTTCTATCACTGGCCTTACTGCACTGATCCAATCATCTTGATTACATGCACCTAAATCAATCGGTCCTTCTCTTAATCCATCTAATTCATACAGTCTTCCATTGACAGGAACATAACTGACAAAATGAAAAGCATCTTCTTCTTTTGCTGATGTTTTTGTATCAAATTCAAACATTTGTTGTCTGGCAAAACTGTTGTGTACTTGTCGAATCACATCTGAATTGCTCAGTGCCAAGCCTTTCATAGCTGCATCAAAACTTTGTGAAAATTCTTTAAACTCTGATAAAGTCTCTCCTAAATGGACATCTTGATGAGTGCAGTTCAACAACACACTTACTATGGCTTGAGTAGCACAAGCATTATTAATTACCTGCTTAGCGAAAAATATTGTGTCAAGTCTGGAGTCCTGAACCACAGAGCCTGCTGGTTCTTCTCCTGGCTGCCATTTAGTTTTTCAAAATTTTCAGGCTCTAAACTCCATATTTCTTCTACTTGGGCTCCTCGGCAACCGAATCCTTTAATGAGCTCGGTGAAGACGCCGGGGTCGCTTTCCATGAGGCACCACTCCCCGGCATTACCCGTCATGGCCCCGGCCACACGCCGCCCCGCTCCACCTCTCGGTCCGGCCGCCCCCCACAACAGCTGCTACAGACCACGGATCTCGGCAAAATCGCCGCCGAGCTCATCAACCCCACGTCACCCTGCCTACTTCCCGACAGCCGTAAATTCTTATTTAAAGCTCATGAAGGAATGATGTATCAATTGATAAATTGATACATCTGCTTTTCTTTTTTTCTTTTCTTTTCTCTCTCTCTCTCTTTTTTTTTTTTTTTTTTGAGACAGTCTCAAGCTGTTGCCCTGGGGAGAGTGTCACAGCTCACAGCCTCACACTCTTGGGCTTACGTGATTCTTTTGCCTCAGCCTTCCAAGTAGCTTGGACTACAGGCGCCCACCACAACACCCAGCTATTTTTTGTTGCAGTTGTAATTGTTGTTTTGCTGGCTTGGGCTGAGTTTGAACCCGGCACCCTCAGTGCACGTGGCTGGCGCCATAACCACTGTGCTACGGAAACTGAGCCACACATCTGCTTTTCTTTTTATTTTCTTTTTTGTAGAGACAGAGTCTCACTTTATCGCCCTCAGTAGAGTGTCGTGGCATCACACAGCTCACAGCAACCGTCAACCCCTGGGCTTAGGCGATTCTCTTGCCTCAGCCACCTGAGTAGCTGAGACTACAGGCACTCACCACAAGGCCCAGCTATTTTTTTGTTGTTGTTGTTGCAGTTTTGCCAGGGCCAGGCTTGAACCCGCCACCCTTGGTTTATGGGGCCAGTGCTCCACCCACTGAGCCACAGGCGCCACTCACATCTGCTTTTCTTGATGAATATTTTCACATACTTACCTTCTATTCTTAGAGCCTGAGAAAAACACACACCTTTACCCTCACTACCTGAAAGAAAAAATAAACCTCCACTTTTAGGGCTTGAATCCAATTTGGACGTTTCTTGGAATTTTTTTTTTTTTTTGGTAGAGACAGAGTATCACTTTATCGCCCTCAGTAGAGTGCTGTGGTGTCACACAGCTCACAGTAACCTCCAACTCCTGGGCTTAGGTGATTCTCTTGCCTCAGCCTCCCGAGTAGCTGAGATCACAGGCACTCGCCACACGCCCAGCTATTTTTTTCTTGCAGTTTGGCCTGGGCTGGGTTTGAACCTGCTATCCTCAGTATATGGGACCGGCGCCCTACCCACTGAGACACAGGTGCCACCCTTCTTCTTCTTCTTCTTCTTTTTTTTTTATAAATCTATAAAGGCTGGAGAGTCCTGGGAGGTCAAATTGGTTAGTATTTCTGAAGCAAGAATGCCACCAAGTGGACAATTTTGAGTATGGCTTCCAGATACTCCATGTATACTTATGGGAAGCCTCAGAGAGGGGAGAGTAGGTTTGGGGAAAACAAGGAATTCTTGGGCTGCACCTGAGGACCCCAGGGTGACTTCAGGTATAATGAGAAAGAGATAGAAGCAGGCCTGGCCACCAATGAGGCCCAGGCTGCAGGGCCTGTGTGCCTTGGGAGGCCATTCAGACAAGGCCTCTGTGGCCACCATATTTGGGAAGCTTGAGCAGAATCTAATGCAGGGCACTTGCCTCAAGATCAGTGGTTCTCAACCTTCCTAATTGCCGCATTGTTACAAATTGAACAAAAGAGTTGCGACCCACAGGTTGAGAACTGCTGCTCTAGATCTTTGTTACTGGTAAGGGGCACAGTTAGAAGAACAGGGACACTGTCCTGGGAGTTAAGACCACAAGGAAATCTGGACCTAATGGTCCATCTGGAAAATTTAGGTTCAGGGTGGCACCTGTGGCTCAAAGAAGTAGGGCGCTGGCCCCATATGCCGGAGGTGGAGGGTTCAAACCCAGTCCCGGTCAAAAACTGCAAAATAAAAAAAAGAAAAAAAAAAGGAAAATTTAGGTCCAGCCATGTAAAGAGAAGGGGCCAACAGCCACAATGTTAGGGATGATATCTCTTGTAAAGAGGATGAATATCTTGATTACTGGGCACTAGAATAAAATAAGAAACAGTAACAGAGGTGCATGGCAGCTCAAGTTCTGTGTGATTTCCTCTCACTCCTGTCAAAGAAAGTCTACATCACAGGCTACACAGGATGCTATTCTGAGAATCTTCTCTCATTGTGCAGAGTGTGCTGGCACCCACTGGGCATCAATAGGTCAAATTGGCCCTTGTCCTCTGGAGTTAGAGGACTTGAGTCTGTATTGTCATATGCTACAGTTGGGAAACATTTCAGAGATGTCTCATTCTCTGGCCTCTAGTGGTATGACTCAACCTCTCACACATGGAGGTCTATGTTTTGTGAGTCTGGCTGTGCTAGAGCATTGGCCCAGGCCAGTGGAGCACACTGAGACCATCATACTTACAGCTATGGGTTGGGACATTATGAAATCCTGTAGTTGCACACCCTAACTGGTGGATTGGTAGAGAAAAAGTCAGTTGGCCAGAAAGGTTGGCCCATTTTTCTCCTCAGCAATAATTCAGGAAACTCACCAAGGTGAAGTATTGCAGGACAAGGAATGGCTTTCAGAAACCATCCAGTAGGTATGAAAGAAAAGGAGTGCAATCCTGGGTCTTGATACTTCCTGCCATATCCTTGGGCTAGCACAGGTAGCACAGCTCCAGGCAGATGAGAACTGACAAAGAACATGACCCAAAGCTATTCTCCAATAGCAGGCTACAGGTGTAAAAGGTCTATGAGAAAGGCCTGTGTGACCAGCACTATTCACGTTGTTTATGGCCATGGCAGGTCTCACCGATATGTGTGAGTCTAAAAACATGAGGAAGAAAGAGAATGGGCTAAAGCAGAAGGGAAAAACAAGGTGGAAGAAATTAGGACAAAAAGGCTAATCAACCAAACAGTGGTGACATTTACACAGGGTTACCCAGCCTCTTTGACTTAAAGCTCCCTGGCCAAGCACAGGGCTGAGAGCAGATATAGAGAAAACCAGGAAATAAGGGATATCTCCCCCCCCCCACAAAAAAAAAAGAAAAGAAAAGAAAGGGATATTCTTCAGCATTCTCTTGAGGCTTTCTGGAATTTCAGGCAAGGTAGCCATAGAAGAGAAGTCTGCAGAGGTATGGGCTCATATGATTGCTCCCTTGACAAAGAGACTTGCAAAACTAAGGAGAGGCCTCTTCAAGAGCGCACTAAAATCCTGACACAAGTAAGGCAACAGGAAAAGGGGGAGAGGCCAAATAGCATAGCCCAGACTGGAGGGTTCCCTCTCCCATCTTTCCCAGACTGGAGGGCTCCCTCTCCCATCTTTCCCAGACATGGCTGCCATCAGGATCAGTATTCTGGGATTTTGGTATAGGACCTGCCATGTATGCTGGCTATCATGGTGCTTGCACAGTCCAATCTACCACAGTTCGGCTCGGCGCCCGTAGCACAGTGGTACGGCACTGGCCACATACACTGAGGCTGGTGGGGTCAAATCCAGCCTAGGCCAGCTAAAACGACTATGACAACAGCAACAAAAAATAGCCGGGCATTGTGGCAGGCACCTGTAGTTCCAACTACCTGGAAGGCTGAGGCAAGAAAATTGCTTAAGTCCAAGAATCTGAGGTTGCTGTGAGCTGTGACACCACCACACTCTACTGAGGGCAAGACCTTTTACATCTGTAGCCTGCTATTGGAGAATAGCTGTGGGTCATTGAGATTCTGTCTCCAAAAAAAAAAAAAAACTACCACAGTTCACACTTCCCTCAGGCCTACAGAGAGCTGTGATCCATCCGTGGCCCCATCTCATGTCCTCCTGGACCACCACTGCACTTCCAGGCCTCTCTTCCCCAGGAAGTCATAGGCAGGGCTTTCCAGGATCACCAAACCAGTTCCTCTGGATGGCAGTATTGCTCCACAAAT
>NW_003852739.1:21559-29214 GCF_000181295.1 Otolemur garnettii
TGCAGCCGTCATTGTTGTTTGGCGGGTCCGGGCTGGGGATTCGAACCTGCCACCCTAGGTGTACGTGGCTGGCGCCTTAGCTGGTTGAGCTATAGGCGCCGAGCCTTCACCTGCCTTCTTAACAAAGAGAGAAGAGTTGTGCTGCAAGGTTCCCAACCACCAACCCAACCTGAGGGGACCCAATTCCTAATTTACGCCATCAGCATTGGGGGCTTCATGAGCCCTCAGGGATAAGATGCAGACTGGACACAGGGTTGCATTCAATCCCACCCCTGTCCACCAGGAAATACTCTTGACTTGATCACTCTCAGAGATGGCCACTCAAAGGCCAGCTGGACCACCAGATCTAGGGTGAACAGCATCTAACAGGATCGTGGAGGGGAGCCAAGGGTTACCAGAAACTGCAACCCCAAACAGGACAGGGGGCATAAGCACTGAGCCCTTTTCACTCTGGCACCCTATGGGCTGACAGTAGGGGAGCAGGTGCCACCCATAAGACACTCTTTCTTGGACCAGGCATGGTGGCTCACAACTAATCTTCACACTCTTGGAGGCCAAGGCAGGAGGACTGCTTGAGCTTACAAGCTTGAGCCCAGTCTTAGCAAGAGGGAGACCCTGCTTCTAAGAATAGCCTGTGCCCTTGCCCCTGCCCTCTCCAGGATCTTTCCTCCCAGAAAAACACCATGTGTCTTAGAAGTCAGGCCTCACAGGCCCACCACCTCACTCTGCCTGCATTCCTTCCTTCCTTGCAGAAATAAACACTTCCTACCCTCTACAACAGTGGTTCTCAACCTTCCTAATGCCATGACCCTTTAATACAGTTCCTCATGTTGTGGTGACCCCCAACCATAAAATTATTTTCATCGCTATCCTCTTGCCCCAGGGAAACCCAGAGTCTCCACTCTTGATGACTGATCAAAGGCCTGCATATACAAGGGGCAGCACACAGGCAAGGCTTTGAGCCACAAATAACCACCAGGGACAGTGACCTGGCTCCAAGCCTACTGCCCAATTGCTTGGGATCTGGACACAACAAGGGACGGGAATAGGGTGGCACTGTATATCAAGTTGCTTGGGCTGGGGGAACCACTGGATGGTCTTGGCTGTGGGGTGCCATATGGCCCACCTCCACCTTAGAATGTTCATCTCCCTGCTGGCCACCCCCAGCTACCACCAATGGCCATAGAAACCCCAAGACTGAGACTGGTCCTTCACTGGGGTGCCCTATGAACAAAGACACATATGAGACACCCTACCCGTTAGTGTTAAGGGAGCAGGCAGCAGGCAAACTGCCCGTGGTCCTGACACGGAACTCCCTGCCCCAGCCTTTACTAGTCCCGCCCAGACATGGCCGCCACTGGGCTCCACAGCCTGGGCTTCCTCTAGGGGACCCGCCAGGAGTGCTGGCTGTATGCCTCAGCCTGCCGCCTGTCTCTGGTGATTCCACGACCTGATCCACCACTGGCCATGCTTCCGCTAGCCCTTCAGAGTGGTCTTATCTGTCCATGTGCTTTTCCCTGTCCCCTGTCTCTCCTGAGCATGACTGGACTCCCAGGCCACTCCTCCCCAGGAAGCCCCAGACAGCGCTTCATGGGATCCCCAAACAAGTTCCTCTAGATGGCAGTATTGTTCTACGAAAGTCACCTTGCTTTACTTCCCTAGCCCTAACACTTCTAACTGTAAAGTAAGCCAAATGATGTCCGTTGTTTCTCTATCTTGCGAGCTACCAGTTGTCTGAGATCTTTCAGCTCTTCTCGGTAGTATTGTCTTAGGCTTTCCTTTCGATAGAGAGAAATGTTTCCACATCAAGTCACCCTAGCCGTAGATAAAATGCTTCCACCAAGGCTTTATCTTTAGTCCTGGAGGTGATTCAGCCCAGGGGGAAATACCTAGAGGGCACAGATTAAGGGTTATACATTTTTCCACACATGGGGAATGTTTAGTTTTGGGCACTGTCAGGTGGCAAGGAATGGCCAGCTTGGTGAAAAAGTCTTAAGCAACCAGCTATAAGTCACCAGGACTGGGGTGACCACTGAGGCAAAACTGCCAACACAAGACAAGGACAATGAACCAACAGGGACTGAGGACCCAACTCCTCTCCCACGGTTGTCACATCTCATCTTTAGACAACAGGGGTTCCACACTTAAGTCCCTTCACGGGGGCAATAAGGTGACATATCATGCATACCTGCCTTCCTTGAACCTGACTCCACTGTCAATAGCTGGACAATTCCCACCAGAGTCTTAAGAGTGGAAAACACAGATCCAGGTACACTTCAAAGGGCTCATGAATTTCATCTTGGAAGGGAATGACACCTCCTCGAGATACCACACTTTCTCTATGTTCCTTTTTAGTATTCCAAGAGACAATGGTTGGGGTCTTAGAGAGACTGACATAGGGCTATGTGAGTGCATATTCTGCCCCCTTCAGCCTGTGTGCCTCTTCTAGTATGCCCCATGTTCTCCAAATCAGGTGGACGGTCATGGTACTGTGAGCTGGGCCCAAGAGTGATCATAAGATGACAGGCTAGCTGGGCACAGTGGTTCATGCCTATAATCCTAGCACTCTGGGAGGCCAAGGTGGGTGGATTGCTTGAGCTCTTGGTTTGAGACCAGCCTGAGCAAAAGTGAGACCCTATCTCTACTAAAAATAGAAAAAACTGAGGTAAGAGGAGTGCTTGAGCCCAAGAGTTGGAGGTTGTTGTGAGCTATAATGACACTATGGCACTCTACCCAGGGCGACAGCTTGAGACTCTGTCTAGAAAAACAAAAATTGACAGGCAAAACATATAGGCAGGGTTCCACTGAAC
Source organism: Otolemur garnettii (assembly GCF_000181295.1). Taxonomy (NCBI): domain Eukaryota; kingdom Metazoa; phylum Chordata; class Mammalia; order Primates; family Galagidae; genus Otolemur; species Otolemur garnettii. The sequence goes on from NW_003852739.1 coordinate 24,370, forward strand.
ACAAAGAAGGTAAAGGGCTGAAAAATATGGCTGTCCTGCCTCTGTCTATAAATCTGTGTTCCACCATGGAATTCTGGGGCCCCTTTTTCCAGGGGTAAGGCTGGAAGTCCATGTTCCTGCTGTTGTCAGATGCCCTCATGGGGGCCCAGTTCAGTGCATTTCCGCTCTCCACTGCACTGTAGGACACTGACCTCATGTTCCATAGACTGATCCAGATCCCTTAGGAAGACACATATTGCCTAGGTGCTCATTCAAGTACCTTATACTTTGGTTACCACCATCAGTACCTTACCTAAAAACCTTTCCTACCAACCATGATGGAACATTACAGAAGAGATTCTATTACTCCATGCCAGCAATGTCCCTATCTTGGCAGTCTTTCAGGTGTGCTGAAATCCTAGCATCACTACCTATTTCATAGGATGAACTAGGACTTTTTTTTGAAAAGGAAAAGGAAGAGAATAAAAAGCACTCACCTGTAACAACAGCACTGAGAGATGACCCAGGCTCAGAGAGGTTTCTTTGTCTTCTGCCCACAGTCCTGCAAAGAAACAGACAAATGTCCTTCACTAGATGTGGGACTTACTGTCAAAGTGATGGTCAAATACGACAGTGTACATACACCCCACCTTATCAATCGAGAGAGCTTTTAAACTAGGCTAGCGCTGTTAGTTGGGTCAACTGTGATTATCTAAAGAAAGTATAGCTCAATAAACAACTCTACTAATCTCTAGAAATTACACGAATGTTGTGTGGGGTTATCATAAAGAGACAGCTCTCTTGGCATGGCCCCGTATGAAACTGAACTGGAGGATACCTTCCTCTGGCTCTCCTTTCTCTGAGAACGAAGGCCATCACAACTTGGTTGTCTATCCTTGCACAGCTTCCCTCTCAGTGTTATTTGTGTGACTATGGAGAAATATATATCCTAATATTGTCATGAATCTGTTTTCTTCACTGCTTTATAATGAAAAAACAGACCCTTGAGGGACCATCAGCTCTTCTGGCTAGAGAAGAAATGAGAACCCAAGTTATCTCCAATCTGGCTACATAGAGATCCATCACACTGACTTTCCAGGGATGAGGGCAAATCATTCATGTGGGTGGCTGCATCTGAATCTACTCTGCTGCTGGCCTTTGGGTGGACACATAATACATACACACTCACCCTGTTGGAACTAGGACTTTATATTCAGCTCCAAGATCAGGTCTATTTCAAAGCAAAGAGGAAGGGTACCAGGCATGGTGGCTTATGCCTGTAATTATAGAACTTTGTTAGGCTAACACTGGAAGACGGCTTGAGGCCAGAAGTTTAATACCAGCCTGGGCAATAGCAAGACCCTGTCTCTACAAAAAAAATTTAGCCAGGTGTGGTGGTGTATGACTGCAGTTCGGCTGCTTAGGAGGCTGAGACAGGAGAATCAGCTGAGCCCAGGAGTTAAGAGTCTGTAGTGAGCTATGATGATACTACTGCACTCTAGCCTGGATGATAGAGCAAGACTGTTGCCAAAAAAAAAAAAAAAAAAAAAAAGACATATGGTAGGGGGAACAAGGGAGGGGATAGAGGGAAGGAGAGGATTGGTGTGATCCAACTTAATGGGCACAATATAAGGGTATGTGGTACACTTTTTGGATCTGGGACACAACTAACAAGAGTGACTATACTTAACAAATGCAAATATTGCAACCTAGTTGTTTGTACCCTCGTCTTAACCTGAAATAAAAAAAAAAAGAGGTATGGTAAATAAATAATGTTTTTGTTACCCCCAGAAGACATGGGCACCTAAGCAGATATTACAGGGGAAACGGGAAAAGATCTGGCAGGACATTGCCTCTGCATACATGTGCAAAGGCCCAGAGACACATTTTGTGAAAGCTGCAAAGTACATGAAATCCATTACATGCGAGATTCTTGGGGTGGGAGAGAAGGCCAAAAGCAGACACACATATACATTTGCCTGGATTCTCACTGTACACAAACATAAGGAAACACAGCTGTACTTTTCATGTAGAGATTCCCAGCAGTAGTCATAGAACCAAAGTCTTTCACCAGTGTTACCTCCTTGTGTGGAGACATAGGCTCTCCTTCTGACCCATGAACACCAACTTGGGACACTCAATGGTAAGTGACTGAGACCCTTGTAGGCAACCAAGGGCTATATCCTCCCAAGTCTTTTCACCTGACATAGCACCTGTCAATTCCTGCTGCTCCCATAATAGTTAACTACTCCCTTTCCAATCTGGTCCTGAACCAGTAAGCTGGATGAGGCTCCTTTATTCAATTCCTTTGGCTAAGCCTTGCTCCACAATAACAGAAGAGAGGTAATGGCTGCAGGATGAGAGGGGAAATAGAAATACTCAGCCTACCTGAAAGTATGAGTCAATGTTACTGTGAGAGCAGGAGTTCTACCCAAGATGAACCATACAATACCCACAAGTATGACAAATAAGTGGGGGCCCCTTTATATGATATCCAGACTGAAAGCTCATAACAAGATGATGTAAGAATGGATACATAATATGTGCATATATCTTTTTCATGAAAATTTTCACACACATATTTATATTCCCTATCAAGAGCCAGAGGGGAAGGGGCACCCCTTCTCTTAGCATCCTTACCAAGGAAACCCCATGTCCAGGGTTTCTAGGGATTTTGACCCTTTCTTAGCAATTTTTTATTTTTAGCCATAAACAGTGGAAGGAGATGCTTGAGATGGCAAGATGGTGAAATTTCTGATGCAATAGTGCCATCAAGTAGAAGCTTTTGAGCATGACATCCAGATCCCTCTGTGTATTGAGGGTGGAAGGGTAGGTTTGGGGTACTCAGGGAATTATGGGGCTAGACTTGGCCACTCCATTGGGTATAAAGTCCTAGTTGCAGAGCCAGTGTGAAGGTGACTGTGATAGGCCTACCCACCAATGATCCATGGACTACCAGGCTTACCAGGTCTAGAGACCAAGTCTTAGTGGCCATCAGGTTTGGAATGTTGGAGCTCAAGCTACCTAGGGCTTTTGCCTCTGGATTTTTGCTCTTGGTGCGGAACAAGTTAGGGGGAATAAGAGGGCCACTGTGAGGGGGCATTAGGGCCATGGGGAAACTGGGGGATGTCCAACTGGAGGATGAAGGCTTAGTCAAGTAAAGAGGAGGGGCTGACAGACACAGTGCCAGGGACATCCACTTACAGAAGGGATGGACAATTTCCTGATTATTGGGTATGAAACTAAGAGATGAAGACACACTATAAGTGCACTGCATTTCAAATTTTGTCAGATTTCCTCTTGTTACCATCAGAGAAAATCTGGATGGGTCACAGGGTCCACAGAATGTCATTCTGAATATTTATCATAATGCAGAGGGTGCCAGCACCCACTTGGGATCAATAACTGCAATCAGACATAATCCTTAAGAGTCAGGGGAAGCTGGTTCTGTACTGTGTATGTACTTCTGGTCATGATCATTTCAGCAATGCCTTCTTCCCTGCCATCTGGTGGTGTGATCCAGTTCCTCTCCTTGTGGAACATACCTGGGTATACAAATGTGTGTGTGGGATATATGTTCTCAGGATCTGGCTATTCCTACTCAGTTGCCCTAGGCCTAAGAAGGACATCCAGCTGGGTGTGGTGGCTCATGCCTGTAATCCTAGCACTTTGAGAGGCCGAGGTGGGTGGATTACCTTAGCTCAGGAGTTCAAGACCAGCCTGTGCCAGAGTGAGACTCCATCTCTATAAATAGCCAGGTGTTGTGGCAGGTGCCTATAGTCCCAGATACTTGGGAGGCTGAAGCGGCAAGCAGATCACTTGAGCCCAGGAATTTGAGGCTGTGAGCTATGCTGCCACAGTACTCTACCAAGGGCAACAAAGTGAGAAAGTCTCAAAAAAAAAAAAGCAAATTGAGACCACTACACTTACAGTCTTGTGCTGGGGGCTGATTAGATCCTATAGGTCTAGACCCTGTCCTAGGACTTGGCAAAAAAAGATATGTCAGCCCAAAAGGCTCTGCTTATGTAGACCACTGGGAAAAAGGAAACTCACATGTATCAAATGAAGGAGGGCAAGGAATAGTTTTTGGCATCCATCTGGGAGGTATGAAACAGAAGAGGTCAGGTCCTACACCTTGAGACTACCTATTATAATCTTCGTCAAATGTGGAACAGGGAGGTAGGAGCTAGTGGAGAGCTTAACTTACCACAAAGATTCTTCATAGTTGGGCTGTTGAAGGGCAAAGATTTAAGAAAAAGGCTTGTATGCCCAGAAGTAAGCACCTGGTTTCTGGTCCTGCCAGGTCAGCTTGATGCCAGGGGAAGATCTAGGAAAGAAGGGTAAAAAGGAGCTAGAGTTGAGTGAATGGGGAGGAACAAGGGTAGAGAAAGGAAGGGCAGCAACTGAACCCTACATTGATGACATTTAGGCAGCAACTCATGAAGCTTTTTCCCAGCATGGGATGGAGAGGCAGGGAGTTATATGGAAATAAGAGCCATTCCTACTCATGGCACTGATAAGGTAACTAGACATCTCACTTTTGGCAGGATAGTCCCAATTTTTAACAATTTGTCCTGCATCCTGCGGCGTTTTAAAAAAGTTCCGATTTTTGGAAAGAATGCATGACAAGCTAGGGAATGGCAGGAGAACAGGAAGGGAATATATGGTTTTCGGCTGCCATGTGTCTATTTTGCCAGGATATGAGTTTTATATTATTTTTGTTAATTTTATAATGTTAACGTTTTTAAAATTTTTTTTTGTTTTTTGAGACAGAGCCTTAAGTTGTCATCCTGGGTAGAGTGCTGTGACATCACAGCTCACAGCAACCTCCAACTCCTGGGCTCAAGAGATTCTCCTGCCTCTGCC
>NW_003852739.1:29472-36803 GCF_000181295.1 Otolemur garnettii
TGAACAATGGCATTTTTTGGCATTGGCAACGATGAAAACATTTTGTAACTGTCTCTCAGATGATACATATCATACTGCATGCTAGTGCTAGTTAAACAAGTGATGTCAACAAATCAGCTATTCAGATAATTTAGGTAATTAATTAATTAATTAATTTCATGAATTTAGCAGACAGTACTCCTATTATTTATATTTTATAGTGGCGGCAAAAAGTCTAGCACCGGCCTTGAAAGTGACTTACTACTTACGAGGTATCATTATTAAAAAAATATATTGAGAAGGAAAAGGTTAACTCTTTGGGCATCAGCAAAAATCACAATAGAGAACAAACGGTTAGAAATATTTCATCATTTTGAAACAAACCATGTTCCATACAATAATGCACTAAAAATTGTGGGATAGGTGCTGTCCTTACCAGGAACTAATGCTGCGACTGAATGCGTTTTTTCTATGGTAAATAAAGTGTGGACATCAGAAAAATCACAATAAGTGTTGAGACTTTGAAAGCCATTTTATGTGTAAAATATAATTTAACAAATTCTTGTGAAAAATTTCATGACCTTTTAAACAACGACAGCAATCTACTAAAAAAAAAATTCACTCAAATGAAAAATATGCCAAAGAATAAAATAATACTATACATAATTTTTAATGTATTATATTTGTAAATTATACTTATGTTGAAATTAAAAAATATATATTACAATACTATTTTTGCGTTCTATGAAAATTTTTGTTGCTCCATATAGACCAAATTTTTAATTAAGAACCCACCCCACACCTGGTCAATAGTGTCCCGCTTTACCAATGTCAAAATCTGGTCACCTTAGGCACTGAGAATCCTGGGACTCTTGGGAGAATGGACGATAAGAAAGCAATCTGCAAATGCATAGGTCTAGGTGCCTGTTCACCTTGAGGGATGGGTTCTGTAGCACTGAGTAAGCCTCTGCCAGAGTGCAGGAATTGGGGGACATGAAGGAATCATGACCATAGTCTACACTAGGCAACTGACTACAACCCCAGTCCAGTCTTCTATTAGTACTGCCCAGGCATGGCCATCACCAAGTTCCTCAGCCTAGACTTCCTGTATAGGACCCACCAGGTGTGCTGGCTATCCTGATGCCTGCACAGCCCAATCTCCCATAGGCCATGCTTCCCCCAGGTCTCCAGAGAGCTCTGATTTGTATGTAACCCTGTTCCCTGGTCCCCACCCCTTATCCCCGACTGCGAATGCACTCCCAGGCCACTCCTCCCCAGGATGCCCCCAAAGGCAGGGCTTTGTGCGATTATCAAATAAGTTCCTGTGGGTGGCAGTATTGCTCTACAAATGCCTACCTGCCCTTCTTCCTCCAACCCCCGCCCCCCCCCAGTTCACTCCCTCCACCCTTTGCTGAGGAAAAAACACCAGTGGCAATCCAACATGGCAGATCATGGTCTTGACCCTTTTGGGGGAGAGCAATCCCACCTGCAGAGCTATAGGGTCCTGTTCATCTGCCTTACTGACAAAAAGGGAATAGTTGCTCTGCAAGGCCCTAGGTAGCAAACCCGACCCAGACCCAAACCCTAAGCTACAGTGTCATCACTAGGAGCAGCTTAAGCCCTCAGGGACAAGAAGCAGACCAGACTCAGGGTTGCATCCAACTCCACCCCCTGCCTATCATTAAACATTCTGATTTGGCCACTCTCAAAGGTCTCTCAAAAGTCACTCAAAGGCCAGCTGAACCACCAGGTCCTGTATGACCAATAACCACAGGGCCCTGGAGGGGAGCCAAGGGTCACCAGAAAGTGCAACTCAGGATAGTGGGCCTGAGTGCCTGGGCCCTTCTCAGCCTGACAGCCTATGGGCCTGAAGGTATGGCTTAGGCTGATGGTGCCACCCGTAAGATACCCCTGCTCTTTGTGCGGGGCCTGGGGCCACCTGGGGACAGCTTTCACCCCAGAGGCTGACTATGTAATACACCTGTAGAAGTGTGTGTGCTTGTGCAGACTTGTGTGTGCTATGTTGGACGAGGAAGGACATGGATGCGGACAAGTCTTCTCTCTTGTTGATAAGTACATATTCTCATCGAAACTGGGTCTCAGATGATGAGAATGGGGAATACCTTCAGCACAGATACAAATGATACAAAGCCCAGGAACACTGCTCTGTCGATAAGACACCGTAAACAAAAGGAATACACTACAGCCCCTTTCAGCCTCCTTGCTCACCTCCCAACTGTGAGCGCCCCAAAGTACCCTGCAAGGTTCCCTACAACAATGTGTTCGTTCCCCCTCCCTCACTCCATTTCTCTCTTTCCCTGCCTTTCTCCTTCATCCTTTTCTCTCTCTCCCCTTATGAATTTCTCTCTTTCTGTAACCGTCTTATCCCCTACTTTTATTGTTTGTGCTTGCACACAGCTGCTATTTTCTCCAGGACTACCTATCAAGGTATTGCCCCCCAAACCACTAAAGATGCATTTGAAAGTGGTAGAAATGGTGCAAGTAGACAGGTATTAAGACAAATGCAAAGGAACCCCAGCCCCATTCCACTACCTCAGCAGGTAGATGGTGCCACTTCTGTCATCACTGCCACCCTGATCCTGGAAGCCAAGGCTGCAGAAATCCCAATCTGACATTATCCTCTTTGTCTTGGGGAGGTGGGCCCATGTATGTTAGCCAAACAGTATTTGCATAAAAAGTGATCATGAGTTTTCATCGCAGTCCATGTGCAAATCAGCGTAGAGGGGTACACACATTCACATGGCTATCTCTCTATACTCAGGTGGCAGGAAGGGTTGACTAGCTCTTGGGATCTTTTCTCCAAGATGCCCTGTCTTTTTTTTTTTTTTTGTAGAGATAGAGTCTCACTTTATTGCCCTCAGTAGAGTGCCATGGCATCACATAGCTCACAGCAACCTCCAACTCCTGGGCTTAGGTGATTCTCTTGCCTCAGCCTCCCGAGAAGCTGGGACTACAGGCGCCCACCACAACATCCAGCTATTTTTTTGTTGCAGTTTGGCTGAGGCTGGGTTTGAACCCACCACCCTTGGTATATGGGGCCAGCACCCTACCCACTGAGCCACAGGTGCCGTCCAAGATGCCCTGTCTTAAGGAGTCAGGCTGAGAGGCTCACTACCTCTTCCTATGTTCCTTTCTTACCTTGAGAAATAAGACCTCTCACCTGTGACCTATGCAAGATCCCCTGGGTTCCTTCCCACTGGTGAAGTCCACAAAGTGAGGCTCAGTGTCACCCACTTAGACAAGCACCTATTTTCCCTCAAAACTGATTCTCAAAGCTCTGGGACACACAAGAAAATACATGCCAATGGCCCAGGCCTTTCCAGATGGGTTCTTACAAAGGGACCTGTCCTTGAAGCTCCAGCCCCCCAAAACTAAAAACTAAAAAAAAAAAAAAAAAAAAAGCAGCTCCAGCCCCCAAAGCCAGTTTGGATCCAGCCATATTCTGCCCATGGGAACCATGACAGGACACAGATAGTGATGAGAGGGTGAAGAGACCAGTGTGCACCACCATTCACTGTGTTCCAGAGCCTGCCTGAAGTGTCCCTGTTGGCATGCAGTGGTCTCTTCCTGTGATAAACCCAATGGTTCTCTCCTGGATCCTCTTGGCTTTGCCACTTTAGCTGGTCTAGAAAGACACCTTTCCCACCTAGTCAAAGTCTAGGCTGTCTCTTTCCCAAAGCTTTCCACCCCTCCCATTTGTCCACTTCTGACAACCAAGCAAAGGCCCGCATAACCCCAGAGCAGCACACAGGCTGAAGTGCAAGGCCTTGAGACACAAGTGACCACCATGGATAGTGACCTGGCTATAGACCAATTGCTGATCATTTGGGACATGGACACAAAAGATAATGAGAGCAGAAACACACTGTATGTGAAGTTGGTTGGGCCCATGCCCGAAGGTTTGCTTTGGTCCCTTTAACTGACTTTGGGTGTAGGCCCCATGAGGTGTCACGTGGCCTGACTCCTTCACTAAGATGCCAGATGTCTCAGCATGGGCCACCAGAGCCATCAATTGCTGCAAAACCCCAGGGTTGGAAGCGAGCCTTCCACTAGGGTATCCCATGGACAAAGAGACATTTTCTCTCTCTATCCCACCCTTTGCTCCTAAGGGAATGGACAGTGGGCAAACTGCCCACAGCGCTGACATGGAACTCCCTCCCTCAGCCTTTTCCTACTCTTGTTCAGACATGGCCGCCGCCAGGCCCCACAGTCTGGGCTATAGGACCCACCAGGTATACTGGTTGTCCACCTCGGCCTGCCACCTGCCTCTGGTGGCCCCACGGCACGATCTGCCACAGGATGCGCTTCTCCTAGCCACCCAGAGACCTCTGATCCATCCATGGCTTTGTTCCCTGGTCCCGCGCCCTCTTCCCCACTTCACTCCCAGGTCACTCTTCCCCAGGAAGTCCCAGGCAGGGCTCTGTGGGACGGCCAAACAAGTTCCTCTGGATGGCAGTATTGCTCCACAAATGCCCACCTGCCCTGCCTCTCAAGGCCATTCCCTCCGCCCTTTGCTGAGGAAAAAACATCAGCTAAAGTCCAACAAGACAGATCATGCTCTTGGATACTTAGGGGGAGCTTGGCCACTTTGGGGGAGTGCAATCTCACCTACAGGGCTTGTGTTGTGTGGCCAGGAACCTGGTCCCTTCACTTGCCTTCCTTTTTTTTTTTTTTTTAACATTCAGTGATCTATTTTAATGCAATTTTAATCCTTATTTCAACCTAAATGCAATAATAATTTGATAAGGTATATACATACAAAATCAATATATATCCTGAATTACAAAAGAATTTCCATGGGACTGTAACTCAAATCCATCCCTCTAAATCCTAATTCTCTATTGGTAAAACTTTTTTTTGCAGTTTCTGGCCGGGGCTGGGTTTGAACCCACCACCTCTGCCATATGGGGCTGGTGCCCTACCCTTTTGAGCCACAGGTGCTACCCCTCTATTAGTAAAATTTTACCCAATATTTTTTTTTCACATAGCCCTTTTATGAGCCAATTAAACAGATTTTTGTTTCATTTTGATTTATGCTGAATGTAATATAAAAATATAACAAGGTAAAAATAAACATTGTATAAGAAAATTTAAAAAGAAAAAGCAGCTTTCACACACAGTTGTCATCAAGTATATGTTTCCACAGTGAATAAGTACTTATAAATATGCAAATAAAACTTTATCCTAAATGCTTATCTTACCATCAATGCCATTCTTGCTATTGAAAAGTTTTTTTAGAAGCTTTCCCCAAAACTTAACTAATAGTATATCATAATCCCCAAAAAGATTTTAATCAAAAAAACTTTCCAACATGGAAGATTCACATGAAACTTTGTTTCTCTAAGGAAATAAAATCATTCTTATTATCGGAAGAAAGAATATTAAAAGAAATCAGCTTTTAAAACAAACATCTATACCAAAAAAAAAAAACGGTCTTTTCCTATATCATCCCTTTAAATGAAACATAACAAATGTTTACTACAGTAATCTCTCAGACTACTTTCACATAAAAACTTCAGAATACATAAAGCACATATTTCAGTTTTCAAAGATGCCATTTAGATTTCACATATTTAACAGCTACAGCATGGCTCACAATGGCACAGATATGCCTAACACATGAACACCATTAATATTTCATCCCTCGTTAACAGTCAGAAAGAACTACATGGTTTGAAAGATGCTTTAACTTATGTGTGGTCATTAAAACTTAATAAGTAATTCAAGTATGATCATATCAAGGCAGGCAATTAATCCAATATCACTATAAAAATCAAAGCCATAAGAATAAAAGCAGAAAACTTGGTTTCTCTACCTTTCATTTACATAGGTAGATATCAGGAACTTACTGTAGAAAATATAACAATTCTTACATATGGTTTCCCTAGAACATAATGGAGTTTCAGAAACTAGAAAAGATGTCAAGATCCGTAGTTGGCTTCATCAAATGCTTTTCTTGCCCATTTCAATTCTTCATTCATAGTAAACAAGTCTTTAACCCTAGCAAACTTCCCGGGGGTCCTTTTGAATCAAGAAGATGATATTTTCAACTTGTACTCGATCTTGTCTGCCAAAAGACATGGCCTCGTGAGTCATTTCAGTAATGAACTCTACCACAGTACATATTCTTCAAGAGGAGATACTGACTTAGTATAAGGATTCTTTTCATCTCCAAAGCCATGCATCAAACATCTCAATTCTTCAGGAAAAAATCTCCATCTTGGGCGGTGCCTGTGGCTCAAAAGGGTAGGGTGCCAGCCCCATACGCCGGACGTGGCGGGTTCAAACCCAGCCCCGGCCAAAAACTGAAAAAAACAAAACAAAACAAAACTCTGTCTTTTACCCTGTCTACCTTCTGTACCTCCTCCAATTTCTTCATTTTCTTCCTCAAAAGCAGGATCTTCCTCCTCATCTACCACTCCATCAGCCCACCAGCCTACGGCACCCTGCAGGCTCCCACACAGCAGGTTTTACTACTTTCACAGCCTCACTTCCGGTGACTTCCACATTAAAGTAAGTTTAGATTTTATTTTATTTTTAAACTAAAATATTTAAGAGTTTTATTTTTACATTCACAATACAAATGAAAACTGCCCCTTTTTTGGGTTTACTTCTTCCCTTCAAAACTATTCTCTGATAGGAAGGAGGAACAAGTCTTCCTTACTATGCTATTAAGAAAACATGCAGAGTCACACCACCACCATCTCCTGGTGAAATAGAACAAGTAATATGAAACTGACATAAAGAAAACTTCTCTCTACCCTTATCTGTCTGGTCAAGTCATTCTAGGATGGTGGGCACCAATAAGGGACTAGCAGGAGGTCTCATCATTGGGGGCCCTGGCAGCATTGGCATGTGACCTCCCATGGGTAGCCTCATTCCAGGAGCAGGTCCCACTGGCATCATCCCAGGAGGAGGAGAACCCATCATTGGCATCATGGGAGGGCCCCACATATGGGGTGCTGGCATCATACCAAGATGAGGAGGACACAAAAGATTGGGGAGAAGTGGAATCATCGCCCCTGCAGGAGGAGGAGCAGAGAATGGAGTGGGAGGTATTTTTCCTTGTTGAAATGTAGCTGTTGTTTTATCAATTAGGCTCTGGGCCTGCTCTTCCATCCATTTCTGATAGTAGTCCCTCACATTCTCTTTGTGCTTCCTCCCACTGCAGTGTGTTTTTCTCACAGATGGAGTCATGGGTGAAATATGTATTGCAGTAGTCACAATAAAACTTGGGCATATTCCCTCCTGGCCATTGGTGATTCTTTTCTTTTTCTTTTTTTGAGACAGAGCCTCAAGTTGTCACCCTGGGTAGAGTGCCATGGCATCAC
>NW_003852739.1:37019-50337 GCF_000181295.1 Otolemur garnettii
TGGTGACTACTTTCTAATGTGAATTTTAAAAACAAGCATCCATACCAGTGTGGGAGGAAAGAATGGTAAAACAGGGGAAAGGAAGTCTGCTCTACTGGTAATAAAGCTCCAAGTTCATCCCATCATGGATTTCATAGTCCCCTAGAGACACATGGTCCTTAAAAATCGTGTACCACTTCATTAGGACAATCTTGTTCCAACGGGTGACAGTTTGGGCTGCAATCAGCTTCTTAAGGTCCCCAGTGGTATCATCGGTGGTGCATTTAAGTCGGGCCTTTCCAAGACAGTCGTTGCAAATAACCTTGATCATCCTGGCTGGAGCTCCAAACTCAAACTTCCAACCTGCAGACGCCACAACCTCCAGCCTTAAGTGCTCTGATGGTTGAGATTAAAAACCATGAGAGATTCTTTTGCAACCTCTATGCATTTGAAAACCACTGGAAGGTATGTCCAATCTCTACTTCAGCCTTTCAGAGCAGCACTTCATTTGCCTTTTTGACAAAGAAGGAATAGTTGCCCTTCAAGGCCTAGGGGGAACAGACCTGACCTGACCGGACCTAATCCCAAAGTTATACTATGAGCACTGGGGGCTGTTTGAGCCCTCAGGGATAAGATAACGACTGGACATACAGTTGTATCTAAACCCCACCACCTGCCTACCACCAAACATTCTGATTTGCCCACTCTTAGAGGTTGTTCAAAGGCTAGCTGACCACCATCAGGTCTAGTGTGACCAGCATTCCACAGGGCCCTGGAGAGGAGTGAAGGGTCACCAGAAACTGCAACCCTAGACAGCAGGCTTGAGTGCTGGGGCCCTTCTCACCCTGGCAGACTGTGGGGTTGAAGGCATGACTCAGGATGATGAGAGGGAAGCAAGTGCCACCTGTGAGACACCCCTTCTTCTTGCACCAGGCCTAGATCCACCTGGGGATAGCTCCCACCTGGAGGTTTGCTATTTAAGACATGTAGAAGAAGCATGTGTACTTGTGAGGACTTGTGTCTAGACCTAGGTTCATGTCAGGACAGCTACTACCCAGAGACTTGCTGGGCAAAATACGCAGAGTTGTACATCCTTTTCCCAACTCAAGTGTGCTACACCCTGGACAAGAAGGACAAGGCAAAAGTGTTTTCTTCTTCTTCTGCATAAATGGGTGTGTATACTCTTTGACACCTCAGCATTACCCTGTTGGGGCTGATGATAAAGGGGAATACTCCGAACATGTATGGAAAAATCATACTGCCCAGGAACACTGATCTGTTGAAGACACAGGAAACAGAAGGAATTTACTACACCCCACCCCTTGTCTCCCCAACCCACATACACTTTTCTAACCTATATAGCATTGATGGCAGACCTCTTTCAGAGTGCTGGCAACCTTGCAGTAAGCCCTGTAGGTGATAAAGTGGCAGGAGCCCAAATGCCCACAGGCACTGGGCAAGGCTCCTTTGTGGGTGCTTCTCCTAATTCTGAGATGAGGTGGCTGCTATCTGGGTTTCCTGTGCCCTATAGTCAGCCATTCTGGCCTTTTCTAGGCCTGATGACTGTCTCTGGATGTTCCAAAGCTCAAATTCAACTCAGGACACACTTTCCACATATGTCCTGGCAGTATGGGTCTGCTGGAGTTCCCTTCCTTAGTCCTGCCCAAGAGACTCTGACTTTCCTACAATTCCACTTCTCCACGGGAAAGTATGATATGGAATGGGTATTTCTGGAATGGCTAAAACTTTGCTGTAGATGAAAGTATTGTACCAGTAATGTTAAATTGCCCTTTGTTACTACCCCTCCTGGTTACCTTTTTCTCACCCATTTGCTACTGAGAAGAATTCCAACCCATATTAAGATGGCTAAAACCAAGTGACTTCCAGCCTTAAAGTCTGGCTCTGTAGCATGCAGAACCATTCTAGGTAGGGTGGTCTTGGTTTCCTCTTGGACTAAAGGAAATGATTCCCTATCAAATCACCCTAAGAGGCTCAGTGCATGTGGTTCAAGCGGCTATGGCCCCAGCCACATAAACCTGAGCTGGCAGGTTCGAATCCAGCCCGGCCCTCCAAACAACAATGACGGCTGCAACCAAAAAATAGCCGGGCATTGTGGCAGGCACCTGTAGTCCCAGCTACTTGGGATGCTGAGGCAAGAGAATCACTTGAGCCCAGGAGTTGGAAGTTGCTGTGAGCTGTGATGCCACAGCACTCTACTCAGGGGGGACAGCTTGAGGCTCTGTTTCAAAAAAAAAAATCACCCTAAGAATGGACCCAAACATATCCATTTGAGAGTATATTGTTAGCACTGGATCTGACTGAGAACACTGGAAATATCTTGAGTCTGGGCATAGAGTTGAAACCAAACTCACTAACTGGGAATATTCTGACTTGAGCAATCTCACTGAAATTTAGCTTGGCCTTGAAGTCTCAGGCAGCCAGACACAAAGGGTGGTGGCCCAAATGTACTGGGGGCCTGAGGAACTACCACTGTAAGAAAAAGGTGCCTGAGGATGGGGCTCTTTTAAAATGGCTATCCCCTGGTCTTCAAATAATGGTCCTATCTTTTAGGTCAGCCAAATGTAAGAACCTTGAAATAGCTAGCACATGAGAATTCTTTCTAAACCCCTGTACTAAGAAATTTACCGAAGTGTAGTATTCTGGCAGCTTACAGAAGTGTCCTTAAGATAACCCAGGCCCCCTTATACTACATACCAGGGAATGCTTACAGATGACGAAAAATTTACTGTTTTTTTCTCTAGCCAACACATACCTGATGATAGGCCCCTAAACTTCCTTTTATAGAGTACTTCTTAAAAGGAGCTTACAATTACAAATACGTATTATGTCTTGTAACTCAGAGGAATCTCTCTCTAGTAGCCAAAGACTGCTTCCTTTTTTCCCCAGTAAGACTAAATTTACTTTAATTTAAATTCACTTTAAGTTAATATAACTTAGTAAAAGTTTTGATTGTAAATATCTAACAACATAAAAAGTATAAAACAGATTTGTAAATTTCTGATATATTAAATCAAAGTATGTGACTACAGTATAGTACATCCTACAGAAAAGAGAGCTAGAAGGGGAAAAAGTAGACTCATTGAGATCTAGTAATAATAAATAAATACAGAAGTAGAGATTACCCACATGATAGACCAATCCTACAGCCAAAATACACAGAAAAAAACATTTCGAAATAACTCAGGAGACTGATGATGGTGTACTCTTAAAATTCACCTCAAAGGCTATGGAGAGCCATCTCGACTCACTGTGCAATCCGTGCATATGGTGGCTTGCAGCATGTAGGTTTTGTTTTTCAAAAGGAAGAAAAACAAAATGCTAAATTTAGATTAAGAGCTATAAAACCATAGGGTGCCTATAAAACAGCAACCCACTCCTTACTATTAGTATCTAGTTTTAAAGATCCAGTTGGAAAAATAGGCAGGGATCTAATCAAGATGGTGGCTTAGTAGCAGCTTCTGTGTAAATGGGTGCAGTGAGAGTGGGGAGAGAAGACTCTAGGCATCTCAGGCCAGTGGGTTTGCCCAGAGGCTGTCCTCTGGTGACCCAGGAAGTCAGTGAGAGACTTCTGAACCCCACAAGGAGGATGGAAGTGGTGGAAAACTGGCAAGTAGTGGGTGCCCATTTGTTCATCTGGAGGCAGCCTGCAGCTGTACCTATAGCAACAGCAAGACTGCAAGTGGGAAGAGCCTTGCCTGGGGGCTGTTTTGGTTTTTCTGGACTTGGACACTCCATTGAACTGCCTTGGGAGACCTTGGACCAGTGTGCGGATGACTTTGGGCACTGTCTGGGGCCCGGGACTGGGCTGCTGAGCTGGTAAGGAGCTAATGCTATTCAGCTGTGGGCTGCCCGCACAGCAATTGTGGGGGAACTGCCCCTGCGTGTTGCAGCGCGGGGATTGGCCAGGAGACCTTGGGCCAGTAATCTAATGACTGAGCTGCCCAAAGGTGGGGGCTGAGATGCTGGGGAAGTGTGGAGATCCAAGTGTTTGGCAGATTAACAGCCTTGGCCCTCAGGGGCATTGAGGGAAACTGGATTTGGCATACTGGATAAGAAGGCAGCCACGCCAGGAGAGATCCCACGGATAAGTGCTTTCCTCCCAAAGTTTCTGCTTGGCCAACATTCAAGGTATGGAGTGCCTTTTAAGTGGGCTGAGGAGACATTTGGGCTCCTAAGCCTGCAGAGTCTGTGAAATCAGCTGAGGCCTCCAGTCTCCATCTTGTACAGCTGTATCAACTTTGGGATTAACTTCTCATCCCTCAGATCACCTGTTGCCCAGACAATATTTATCAAGATACATATACTGTTTGGTCTTTTGGTTTGGGGGGTTTTGTTTTTTCATTTTTTTAAAATTTCAACATTTTTTTGACATTTTTCTTTTTTTCATTATTCTAGTTTAAATATAATCTTCCATTTTTGCCTTCTTTAATAATTAGAATTTCATTTTTGCCACTGTTTCTGCCCCTATTATTTGTTTTTTACCCCCAATTTTATCCTATTAGGGTTTTTTGCTTGTTTGTTATGGTTTGATTTATAGTATTTTTGTCTTTCCTCTCTACCTGGTGGAGGTGGGGTACTGTGTCTGAGCCGGCTGGCAAAGAGCTGTTGCCTTCAAGGGAATAACCCAATCTGGAACCCCCAGAGGTTGGGGGTCTTTAAGGGTGAGTCATAGTACCCTATATACACCTATATTACTCCTGTTTCTTTCTTTTGGTGCCTTTTCTTTTTGTCAATACTTCCTTTTACTCACCCCCTCTTCTCTCTCTCTCTCTTTTAAAAAATATTTTTTCCTTTTTGCTCCTCAATCTTCTCATCCTTCTGGTCTTGCACCAAAAGGACTCATTAAAACTTTAGAACAGTGGCATAGTAACTGAGAGCAAGAAGAAGTGAAAGGAAAATTAGGGTAAGGAAACAGATACAAGAAAGCACTCATGAAGAAAAATCAGCAGAAAAATCCTGGCAACATGAAATGCCAGTCCAGAGTAACCCCTTCTAGGGATCACAAGGTAGCTACAGCAGAGGATTCCTCCTATAAAGAAATGTTAGAAATGACAGAAGGGGAATTTAAAATACATATGATGAAAATAATGAAGGAAATTGCTGAGAAAGTGGATAATAACCAAAAGGAAATTCAAAAACAGAATCAAATAAGAGATGAACAATATGAAGAATACAGAAAGGATATAGGAGAGCTGAAGGAACTGAAGCAGTCAATTATGGAACTCAAAGATGCAACAGACAGTATTAACAACAGATTAGACCATGCTGAAGTAAAAATCTCAGAGGCAGAGGATAAAGCTCTTGAGATAACCCAGATTGTTAAAGTGGCTGAAAAGAAGAGAAAGAAAGCTGAACGTTCATTGATAGAATTGTGGGACTCTAGGAAGCATTTAAACATATGAGTTATAGGTATCCCAGAAGGGAAAGAAGAATGCCCCAGAGGAATGGAAGCCATTCTAGAGATTATAAATGAAAATTTCCCAAATATCACTCAAGATTCTGTCATACTCCTTTCAGAGGGATATTGGTCCCCTGGTCACCTCAACTGAAATAGACCTTCTCCAAAGCATATTGTGATGAATTTATCTAAAGTGAAGACAAAAGAAAAGATTTTGCAGGCTGCCAAGCCTAAGCGCCAACTGCCCTACAGGGGCAAACCTATTAGGGTGACTGCAGACTTCTCTAATGAAACTTTTCAAGCTAGAAGACAATGGTCACCTATCTTTAACCTACTTAAACAGAACAATTTCCAGCCCAGAATTCTATATCCTGCTAAGCTTTCAAATTGATGGAGAAATCAAATCTTTAGTTGATATGCAAACACTGAGGAAATTTGCCACAAGACCAGCTTTACAGGAAATATTTCAACCTGTCCTACACACTGACTATCACAATGGACCTCCTGCAAAGTAAACACCCAGAAATTTAAGGACAGAACCTAGTTTCCACAATGATGCAAAAGACAAAACTAAGCAATGGACTTTCACAAAATAAGATGAATAGAACACGACCACACTTGTCAATTATCTCAATAAATGCCAGTGGCTTGAATTCCCCACTGAAGAGGCACAGATTGGCTGACTGGATTAAAAAAACACAAGCCATCTATTTGCTGTCTGCAGGAAACACACCTCACATTGAAAGACAAATTAAAACTCAGAGTTAAGGGTTGGAAGACAATTTTTCAGGCAAATGGAAGAAGAAAAGAGGGGTTGCAATCTTATTTTCAGATACATGTGGATTTAAAGCAACTAAAGTTACAAAAGACAATGATGGTCACTTCATATTGGTCAAGGGAAAAATACAACAACAAGACATTTCAATTCTAAATATATACGCATCCAATTTAAAAGCTCCTAAATTCTTAAAACAGACCTTGCTTAGTCTGAGCACTATGACATCCTATAACACCATAATAATAGGGAACTTTAACACCCCTCTCTCAGAACTGGACAGATCCTCCAAACAGAAATTAAACAAAGATATCAGAGATTTAAATGAGACCCTAGAACAACTGCGCTTGATAGACATATATAGAACACTCCATCCAAAGATAAAGAATATACATTCTTCTCATCGTTTCATGGAACATTCTCCAAAATTGATCATATCCTAGGACAAAAAGCAAACCTCAACAGAATCAAAAGAATTGAAATTCTACCTTGCATCTTTTCAGACCACAAAGCACTAAAAGTGGAACTCAACTCCAGCAATAACACTCAACCTCACCCACAGGCATAGAAGTTAAACAACCTTATGCTGAATGATAGTTGGGTGCAAGAAGAAATTAAAAAGGAAATCATTAACTTCCTTGAGTATAACAACAATGATGACACAAGCTACCAAAACCTATGCAGTCCTGAGAGGAAAATTTATCGCTTTAGAAGACTACATTTGGGCTCAGCGCCTGTGGCTCAAGTGGCTAAGGCGCCAGCCATATACACCTAAGGTGGTGGGTTCAAATCCAGCCCGGGCCCACCAAACAACAATGATGGCTGCAACCAAAAAATAGCTGGGCATTGTGGTGGGCGTCTGTGGTCCCAGCTACTTGGGAGGCGGAGGCAGGAGACTCGCTTAAGCCCAGGAGTTGGAGGTTGTTGTGAGCTGTGATGCTACGGCACTCTACCCAGGAGGACAGCTTGAGGCTCTGTCTCAAAAAAAAAAGAAGCCTACATTTGAAAAACAGAAAGAGAGTACATCAACAAACTCATAAACCATCTGACAGAACTGGAAAAAACAAATCTGAGCCTAAACCCAGCAGAAGAAAAGAAATATCCAAAATTAAATCAGAGATCAATGAAACTGAAAACAAAAGACTCATTCAGAAAATTAATGAAATAAGAAGTTTATTTTTTTTAAAAAAATAAATAAAATAGATAAGCCTTTGGCCAGACTAATTAGAAAGTAAAAAAGTAAAATCTCTAGTAACCTCAGTCAGAAATGATAAAGGGGAAATAACAACTGATGTCACAGAGATACAAGAGATCATCTCTGAATACTACCAGAAACTTTATGCCCCGAAATTTGATAATGTGAAGGAAATGGATCAGTATTTGGAATCACACCCTCTCCCCAGACTTAGCCCAGATGAAATAGATCTCCTGAACAGACCAATTTCAAGCACTAAGATCAAAGAAACAGTAAGAAATTTCCTAACAAAAAAATGACCTGGCCCTGATGGCTTCACACCAGAATTCTATCAAACCTTCAAGGAAGAGTTTACTCCTATACTGCAGACATTATTCCAAAAGATTGAGGAGGAAGGAATCTTCCCCAACACCTTCTATGAAGCAAACACCACCCTGATACTAAAACCAGGAAAAGACTCAACTAAAAAGGAGAATTTCAGACCAATTTCGCTAATGAATATAGATGAAAAAATTCTCAATAAAATCTTAGCTAATAGATTACAGCTTATCATCAAAAAAGTCATACATCATGATCAAGTAGGTTTCATTCCAGGAATGCAAGGCTGTTTTAATATATGTAAGTCTACAAACGTTATTCACCATATCAACAGAAGTAAAACCAAAGACTACATGATCCTCTCAATGGATACAGAAAAGGCATTCGATAAAATCCAACATCCTTTTTCAATTAGAACACTGAGGAGTATAGGCATAGGTGGTACATTTCTTAAACTGATCAAAGCTATCTATGACTAACCCACAGCTAGTATTTTACTAAAGAGACTAAAACAGAAAGCTTTTCCTCCTAGAACTGGAACCAGACAAGGTTGTCCTCTGTCACCATTACTATTTAACATTGTGCTGGAAGTTTTAGTCAATACAATTAGACAAGACAAGAAAATAAAGGGCATCCAAATGAGAGCAGAGGAGGTTAAATTCTCCCTTTTTGCTGATGATATGATCTTATACCTGGAGAACCCCAAAGACTCAACCACAAGACTCTTGGAAGTCATCAAAAAAAACAGTAATGTCTTAGGATATAAAATCAATATTCACAAGTCAGTTGCTTTTGTATACACCAACAATAGCCAAGATGAGAGGTTAATTAAGGACACAATTCCCTTCACCATAGCCCGAAAGAAAATGAAATACTTAGGAATATACCTAACAAAAGAGGTGAAAGACCTCTATAAAGAAAATTATGAAACCCTAAGAAAGGAAATAGCAGAGGACAACAACAACTGGAAGAACATACCATGCTCATGGCTGGGAAGAATCAACATTGTTAAAACGTCTATACATCCCAGAGTAATTTACCGATTCAACACCATTCCTATAAAAATACCAACATCCTACTTTCAAGACTTGGAAATAATGATTCTGCATTTTGTATGGAACTAGAAAAAAACCTGTATAGCTAAGACAGTTCTTAGTAACAAAAACAAAGCTGGGGGTATCACTATACCAGATTTTAGGCTATACTACAAGACCATAGTGGTCAAGACAGCACGGTACTGGCACAAAAATAGAGACATAGATATTTGGAATTGAATAGAAAACCTGGAAATGAAAGCAACAACTTACAGCCACCTAATTTTCGATAAACCAAACAAGAACATCCACTGGGGGAAAGACTCCCTATTCAATAAATGGTGTTAGGAGAACTGGATATCCACATGTAAAAGACTGAAATTGGACCCACACCTTTCTCCACTCACAAAAATTGATTCAAGATGGACAAAGGATTTAAATTTAAGGCACGAAACGATAAAAATTCTCAAAGAAAGAACAGGAAAAACACTGCAAGATATTGACCTGGGGAAAGACTTTATGAGGAAGACTGCCATGGCAATAGCAACAATACCAGTAATAAGCAAATGGGATTTAATGAAACTGAAAAGTTTCTGTACAGCCAAGGAGAAAACCACCAAAGAAAATAGAAAACCTACTCAATGTGAAAGGATATTTGCATATTTTGAATCAGACAAAAGTCTAATAACCAGGATCTATGAAGAACTTCAATTAATCTATAAGAAAAAAATCAACAACCCCATACATCAATGGTGAAGAGACATGAATAGAATCTTCCCTAAAGCCGATAGACGAATGGCTATTAAGTATATGAAAAAACGCTCATCATCCCTAATTATCAGAGAAATGTAAATTAAAACCACCCTGAGATATCACCTAACCCCAGTGAGAATGGCCTATATCACAAAATCTCAAAACTGCAGATGCTGGCGTACATGTGGAGAAAAAGAAATGCTTTTATACTGCTGGTGAGATGGCAAACTAATACAATCTTTTTGGAAGGAAGTATGGAGAATTACCTTAAAGAACTTAACCTAGACCTTCCATTTGATCCTGCAATCCCATTACTGGACATCAATCCAGAAGGAAAAAAACCCTTTTATTATAAAGATACTTGTACTAGGCTGTTTATTGCAGCCCAATTTACAATCGCTAAAATGTGGAAACAGCCTAAATGTCCTTCAACTCAGCAATGGATTGGTAAGCAGTGGTATATGTATACCATGGAATATTATTCATCCATCAAAAATAATGGGGATTTTACAGCATTTGTACTAACCTGGATGGAGGTTGAACACATTATTCTTAGTGAAGCATCACAGGAATGGAGAAGTAAGAATCCTATGTATTCAACTTTGATATGAAGATAATTAATGACAATTAATGACAAGGTGGGGTATGGGGGAAGGGGAGACCAGAGGAGTGAGGGGTGTGGGCAAGGAAAAAAAAGAAAGAAATTAGTGACTAATTCTCATATAAATTGTATTTAATTTGGACCAAAGTACATTACTTAAACATTAATTTTTAATTCAACATGTTAATATGTTGTTTATCATATTACATCCTCATTTATAAGTGAAATATGTTTGTAATTTTCCCTTTATAATAATATATTTTCTCCGATTTTAATATCAGGTATATCCAGATTAAGTAGAATGATTTTGAAGTATTTCTTTTTCTATTGTCTATAAGATTTGGCATGATCTGTTTTTTTGAAATTTTCTTTTACTTTTATTTATAAATATTAGTTGTCTATTTTTTTGAGACTTTGGAAAAAACAAAATAAGAAGAAGTTAACTGATCAAAGTATTCTATAAGAGACATACTTCTGAAAATGTGAATGTAACTTTCTTTGCATTATTACTATTACTATTGCTTAATATTTCGTTGCACAAATCGTCTGATTTCTTTTCTGAATGTCATTTATCTTCATTCGTTCTTTATGAGGATTTTATTCTCAGTCCTTATGTTAAATATTGTTATTGTCATTAAATTTAGCCTTTTTAATTCTGTGAAGGCAAAAGTGGAAACCTAATATACACATGTATAAGAAAAAAAATTTTAAGTTCCTAAAGAAACTCTTTTAGATGTGATAAATCAGAAACATCCAATTCAACAGGGTCTTTCCAAGCATCTCCAGACTATTATAATACCACCATTCAGGTACTGTTAACTTCGCAGACTCCCACATAAGCCCTGCTAAGCAACTGCTCTAGAAAGGAATAAACCATGGCAGTGCTCAATATACAGTCTAAACATATCACCAGTTTCCTATTTAGACCTCTCTGCCATAATACGAGGTACATAGTAGGTGCTCAAAAAAGATACATGTAAAAAGAATAATGAATGACATAGTACATGGTTTCAAAGGTGTTTAATATTTGGTCAAACAATAATTTCTTTTTTTTTTTTTTTAGACAGAGCCTCAAGCTATCCCCCTGGGTAGAGTGCTATGGCATCATAGCTCACAGCAACCTCCAACTCCTGGGCTCAAGCGAGTCTCCTGCCTCAGCCTCCCAAGTAGCTGGGACTACAGGCACCCACCACAACGCCCGGTCATTTTTTTGGTTGCAGCCATCATTGTTGTTTGGCGGCCCGGGCTGGGGATTTGAACCCTCCAATAGGTGTATGTGGCTGGCGCCTTAGCCGCTTGAGCCACAGGCGCCGAGCTGGTCAAATAATTTCTTAATTGTAAGTCATAAAGTGAAGTATAAAAAAAAAGAAAAGAAAAATAAGCAGGCAAATGAACAGGAAGTTAGGTGGCGCCTGTGGCTCAGTGGGTAAGGCACCCACCCCAAGTACCGAGATTGGTGGGTTGGAGCCCAACCCTGGCTGAACAGCAACAAAAATAGTCGGGAATTCTGGTGGGCACCT
The DNA here is from genome assembly GCF_000181295.1 of Otolemur garnettii. Lineage (NCBI taxonomy): Eukaryota > Metazoa > Chordata > Mammalia > Primates > Galagidae > Otolemur > Otolemur garnettii. The sequence goes on from NW_003852739.1 coordinate 48,614, forward strand.
GTAGTCCCAGCTACTCAGGAGCCTGAGGCAAGAGAATCACTTAAGCCCAGGAGTTGGAGGTTGCTGTGAGCAGTGACATCTCAACCAAGGGCAATAAAGTAAGACCGGATCTCTTAAAAAACAACTTTAGGAACTTGTCCTGCTATGATGTTAAATGCATTTGTGGAAAAATGTAGCTGTATTTATTTTCAGTAAGAAATAAATTAACAGAAAGTAATTGTTGTTTATGTACGGGTAAACTCAGGGGAGCCTAGCCCCTTTGAGTAGGGTATCCTTGCAGTTTAATAACCACTTAATTGAAACCTATTCAGCAGGTAGATCCTCCTCTCTACATGTGGGTGGGGAGACCCCCAGTTGTGCAGAAAGAATCGACAGGTGGGCACACCAACTGTTCCCACCCACTGCTGCTGCTGCACTCTGCCTACAAAAAAATGTTGACAGTCCTATGAATGGAGAAGGCCAGAGGGGATAAACGTTGAGATTCTACCTGCACTTACTTGCCAAAGCACAAAATTTAGCCAGTGGAAAATAATCAGCAATAGCCAGGCTGATTCACATGCCGCCGCTTTGGCTGGCTGGTACCTCTCTACACGTGTCAGGCACCAGAACCCTCAGGCTGCAGGCACCATTGCATGAGGTTGTATGCCAGGAATTGACTGTCCACACGCTGTAGGGTGGATAGTCAATCGCCAGCTAGGTACCAGAAAGGCCTCCCAAGATCAACTCCATGACCCCGTAATCTCTCCATCAAAGAAATGAAAGGCAAAAAAAAAAAAAAAAAAAAAAGCAAAAGGAAAAGAAAGGTATAGAAGATCTACCAGCTGAAGCCCCTGCACCAACAGAAAAGGCTAGACCACTTCCAATGCGGGTGCTGGGAGTTGGGGGTGCACCTGACGAGAATGGGATTCCCAGGTAGCACAGGGTCCCATTTCCCACTATCAACACTGTCTCCTATGCCCTGGATGGGATGTGGACTGAAGGGAAGGGGAAGTGCTGGGCATCTGTGTTGGTGGTGTTACCCAGCCTGGGGAGGCACAAGAAAGGAAATAAAAACATCACACACATCCTATTTCACCCAATAGGAGAAAGAAAACTTCAGAAGCCCTAGAAAATTTAGGGACCTGTCTTCCTGTGTTGTTAAATACATGTGTGGAAATGCAGCAGCATTTCTTCTCGCTAGGAACTTCATTAAAGGAATGAAATTGTTCCTGTTGGTTTCTTTCTTTACTTTTTTCTTTTTGAGACAGTGTCATTCTATCACCCTGCGTACAGGGCCATGGTGTCACAGCTCACAGCAACCTCATACTCTTCCAAACTCAAGCAATGGTCTTGTCTCAATCTCCCGGGTAGCTAGGACTACAGAATCCCACCGCTATGCCAGATTAGTTTTTCTATTCTTAGTAGACAAGGTCTCACTTTACTTCATCTCCAGACTCCGAAAGGAGCTCAGACAATCAACCTGTCTCCATCTTCCTGAGTGAAGGAACTACTGGCCTGAGGTACCCTGCTGGGCCGAAAATTGTTCTTTAGGCATAAACTCCCGGAAACCCTGGTCCTCTGACTAAGTTGTCCTTGCTCTGTAATAATGACATGATCTAAACCTACTGAGCAGGGATATTCTCCTCCCTCCAGGTAGGTTATGCGCATATACCGGGCAAACAAGCACTCCCTCTATCCCCTCAGTCCATAGCCCTCTCCCCACAGAAAAATCCTGCCAGGGGTAC
>NW_003852739.1:50489-50872 GCF_000181295.1 Otolemur garnettii
GCGCTGCGTCCTTCTCTTGGTACCTCGCGAAACCCACCAGACGCCTGACCCCTCTCGGCTGCAGCCACCATCGCGCGCGGTTTTAAGCCCAGAACTGACTGACCATACACTCTAGGCTGGGTAGCCAGTGCCGGGATACGTCCCAGAAAGGCCGCTCATGGCCAAGCCCGAGGCCTGGGTTCTCCCCCATCAGGGAAATGATAGGCAAGAAAAGGAAAAGAGAGGCGTAGTAGACTCCACCAGCTCTGGCTGCCAACCAGCAGAAAGGCGCGACCAGGTCTAACTTGGGTGTTTGGGGATTGCACCCTGCAAGCATGAGATTCCCAGGTGGCACAGGGTAGGTAATCACATCTCCCACTCTCACCACTGTCTCCTATTCTCTG
>NW_003852739.1:51082-52526 GCF_000181295.1 Otolemur garnettii
TGGCCTCACAGCTCACAGCAACCTCCAACTCCTGGGCTCAAGCGAGTCTCCTGCCTCAGCCTCCCAAGTAGCTGGGACTACAGGTGCCCACCACAGCGCCGGCCATTTTGTGGTTGCAGCCATCATTGTTGTTTGGTGGGCCCAGGCTGGGGATTCGAACCTACCACCCTAGGTGTATGTGGCTGGCGCCTTAGCCAGTTGAGCCACAGGCGCCAAGCCAGCATTTCTTTTCGGTAGGACATTCATTAGAGGAACGAAATTGTACTTGGTTTTACTCTTCTTCCTGTTTTTTGGGGGGGGTCAGAGTCTCACTCTGTCACCCTGGGTAGAGCACCATGGTGTCATAATTCACAACAACCTCTTGGGCTCTTCTCTCAGCCACCCCCATACCCACCCTGGGGCAGCTGGGACTACAGGAACCCTATCCCACCGCCTATGTAGTTTTTCTGTTCTTAGTAGAGACTTCTCGCTTTGCTCAAGGTGGCCTGGAAGTCCTGAGCTCAAACAATCCACCCGCCTCCGCGTCCCGGAGTGCAGGAACTATGGGCGTGAGGCACAGAGCTGGGCGGGAAATTGTTCTTTATCTCGGCGTAACTCTAGGGAGTCCAGCCCCACTGAGTAAGGTGTCCATGCGCTGTAATAAACACTATATTAATCCTACGCAGCAGGGATATCCTCATCCCTCCAGGTAAGTCTGCACACCCGGGGTTCCGCGCACAACCCGGAGAACCCGCGCTCCCTCTGCCCCCACCCTCCGTCGCCCTCCTGCCACAGAAAAATGCTGCCAGGGGTACCGATGGGGGAGACCACAGGGGATAAACAAGGAGACTTTACTTCATTTGCCAGAACACAAAATTTGGGCACCAACAAATCCTCAGCAAAACTCCAGCCGATCCACATGGCGCTGCTCCTTCTCCTGGTACCTCGCGAAACCCACCAGATGCCCGACCCCTCGCGCCAGCAGCCACCATTGCGCCAGGTTTTAAGCCCGGAACTGACTGTCCATACACTCTAGGCTGGGTAGCCAGCGCTGGGATAGGTCCCAGAAAGGCCGCTCGTGGCCACGTCCGCGGCCTGGGTTCTCCCCCATCAGGGAAATGATAGGCAAGAAAAGGAAAGAGAGGCATAGTAGACTCCACCGGCTCTGGCTGCCAACCAGCAGAAAGGCCCGACCAGGTCCAACTCGGGCGTTTGGGGGGTGCACCTTGCAAGCATGAGATTCCCAGGTGGCACAGGGTAGACAATCACATCTCCCACTCTCACCACTGTCTCCTATTCTCTGGAGGGGGTGTGGACTGAAGGGAAGGGGAAGTGCTGGGAATCTGTGTTGGCGGTTTCCCAGGCTAGGGGAGGCACAAGAAGGGATATCAAAAATCACACACACCCTATTTCAGCGAACACTAGAAAGATCAAAAGGCAAAAGTCCTTGACAATTTAGGGACTT
>NW_003852739.1:72142-81864 GCF_000181295.1 Otolemur garnettii
TTTTTTTTTTTTGTTTTGAGTCATAATCTCACTCTGTCAACCTGGGTAGAGTGTCATGGTGTCATAGCTCACAGCAACCTCTTGGGCCCTTCCCTCAGCCTCCCGGACAGCTGGGACTACGGAACCCTGTCCCTATGCCTGATGAGTTTTTCTATTCTTAGTAGAGAGGGTCTCACTTTGCTGAAGCTGGCTTGGAACTCAAGAGCTCACACATTCCACCCGCCTCCACCTCCCTGAGTGCTGGAACTATGGGCGCATGAGGCACCGTGTGGGCCAGAGATTCTTCTTTATCTAGGGGTTAAGTCCGGGGAGCCCAGCCCCTCTGAGTAGCGTGTCCTTGTGGTGTAGTAAGCACCTTGTGGTGTAGTTAGCACTTAATCCAAACCATCTTAGCAGGCAGATCCTCCTGTTGCCACGTGCTTCGGGAGACCTGAGTTGTGCGAACAAAATCGGTGTGCAGGGGCAGCACCCTCTGTGCCCGCCCTCTGGCCACAGAAAAGGGCTGCTAGGCCTACAGATGGGGCAGGCCCGAGGGGATAAACATGGATGTTTTACTCAACTTGACAGAGCACAAATTTTAAGCAGCAGAAAATACTCAGCAATACCCAGGCTGATGCACAAGGCTTTGTTTCGGCCCGCTGGTACCTCAAGATCCGCACTCAATGCCCGAACCATCGTGGCTGCAGACACCATTGCTCGAGGTTGTATGCTCGGAACTGACTGTCCCCTCGCTGTAGGGTGTGTACTCAGTACCCTGCTGGGTCCCAGAAAGGCTGTTCATGGCCCAGTCTTCGGCCCCGCATTATCCCCGAGCAGGGAAATGAAAGGCAAAAAAAGGGAAAACAAAAGCACAGGAGACCCACCTGGCTGAGGACACGCACCAGGAAGAAATGTCCGACCAGCTCCAATTCGGGCGTTAGGGAGGGATGGACCCCGATGCACCCCGTGCGGTAATTGGATGCTGGCTTGGCCCAGGGTATGCAGCCACTTCTATGGCCACCGCGATTGTCTGCTACTCCCTGGAGAGGGTGTGGACTGAAGGGAAAGGGAAGTGCTGGGAATCCGGGTTCTGTGGTGGGCCCCGCCTAGGGGAGGAGCGTCTTGTCCTACTATAGTTCCACAGGCTTGAAGGGGCGGGGAGAAGTGGGCTTGAGAAAGTCAGATGGGAAACCTCTCATCTTTGCCAGCTGCTCAGGACAATCTATTTGTTTCCCTTAGGGTAGGGTCACTGTTATCAAGAGGGCAAAGGATGCCTGAGCTAGAACGATAACAGACCAAAATGTTTTGCTTGACATTCTGATAAGTATTTAGAGGTGAAAGAATGTATAGGAAACACCCTATCACAGAATATTTATCTCATTCGTATGCCTCTGGTTTTCAAAAGGCTTAATTGCTCCCAGCCCCAGGTGACAGGAGAGTTCCCTATACCAGATACTGCCAGAGTCCTACCTCATTCTGCGTTTTACCAAAGTATTTGCTAGGCGTCAGTGTTTCTTATTCGGCCTTTTAGGGCTGCTGCAGGGGATCCAATGAACCTAGGTGATGTTGATGTGCTGATTTTCAAGGAGTTCTAGTCACTTACAGGTTTTCCCTGTCTGACCAAAGCTCCGATTTACCTCCGCCGTACTGCCATATACGGTTTGGAGGACACGCCTCTCTTGCCAAATAATAGTGTATAGAGAAAAATAAAGGTAACCCGTGATGACACCACTCAGAAAGTAGTGTTACATTGAGGTGTCTATCTTCCCAGCACCTTTTCCCCCAAGGAGGGTGGTATGTAAATACAGAGTCTTGTAAAATACTAGTCTAGGGAGCTCCCATGCCCCGTGGGAAAATTCCAGGGTAGTCACTTGTTAAATAATTGACGGTGGAGTTAATTTTTGGAGTTTTTTTTTATTTCTACTGACAATGTAGTCTTTGACAGATTTTACGGAAAAAGTCACAAATATAGGAGTGCTTTAAATAAAAACTGAAATCTCCCCTGTCTTGGTTCACTCTCCAGTGTAAACGCCCTTAAAGTAACACTTCACTAGCCCTTGAAAATTTAGGTACCTGTCTTCCTGTGTTGTCAAATGCATACACGGAAATGCAGCAGTATTTATTTTTGGTGGGAAATTCATCAAAGGAATGTAATTGTTGTTGTTGTTGTTTTTTTTTTTTTTTTGAGACAGTGTCATTCTCTCACCCTGCATAAAGGGCTATGGTGTCACAGCTCAGAGCAACCTCATACTCTTCTGTTCAAGGGAAGGTGCTTTAAATGAAAACTGAAATCTCCCCTGTCTTGGTTCACTCTTCAGTGTAAGCACCCTTAAAAAAACACTTGTAAAAGTTATCTAGGGTCTCTGCAGTGCAACCATTAAAGACAGTACAGTCAGCTTTTAACCACCTCCAATTCCTCAGAAATTCCTGCCTGTTTTTCACTCTTGGCCCCAGCCCCTGCTCAATACCACCTGCTGGCTAGCTGCTAGCAGCCTTGGGTTCTGGGGTGGACTCTCAAATGGTTTTTCTTGCCCATTCCCTTATTGTTTTGAAAACATTGGATATGCAATATCAGGACGGGTGGAGGGCAATAAATAGGACCTATGGTGCTTTATTCTGGCCAGGCAGCTGCCTATTTTTTATTTTAGGTCAATATGGGGAATCTCATAGAACTCAGCTGCCTTCAACTAGTAAGGGAGAATTGGGGGAGGCGTTACCTCTCTGATACAACTCCACTTTATAGAAAATGATAAAAGAATTTCTGCTTTCTCCTCAGGTGGAAATATCTGAAAAAGCCCTGGACCATGAATTTCACCTGCTAGTCTCTGGATTCTTCCTTATTTTTCTCCTCCTTCACATAATGGCTATGTCCCATGCCGAGAGTCAAGTCATAGTCTTTGTTCTGCCATTCCCTTAAAAGACACTGTTCGATAACTACTCATTTTGCCAGGAAATCAGTATCCACAGAGGCTATTTGGCATTGTTGACGTAAACCAGGGCACCACAGCCAGGCCCTCATACTGCAACTTCCGTGTTCTCTCCATGCAAATGGCAAGTTAGTACAAGAAAGGATTAGTTATTTAGACAAATACACATCAAAATCACAAGGAGACACACTTCATACTTACCAGAATGGCTATTATAAAAATAAAATGGAAAATAACAAGTGTGGTGAGCATGTGAAGAAACTGACCTTCATGTACTACCGGTGAGAAAGTAAAATGTTGTAGCCGCTGTGTAAAGCAGCTTGGCACTTCCATAAAAAGTGAAACATACAGCCAGGGTACAGTGGCTCACACCTGTAATTCCAGCTCTGTGGGAGGCTGAGGCAGTTATATTGCTTGAGCTCAAGAGTCTGAGACCAGCTGAAACAAGAATGAGACCCTGTCTCTACTAAAAAATAGAAAAGTGAGGCAAGAGGATCACTCAAGCCCAAGAGTTGGAGGTTGCTGTGAGCTATGATGACTCCATGGCACTCTACTCAGGGTGACAGAGTGAGACTCTGTCTCAAAAAAAGAAAAAAGTTAAGCATATAGTTTCCATATGATTCAGCAATTCCTCTCTTTGGTCTATGCCCCCAAAGAACTGAAAACAGATATGTACACAAAAACTTGTACCACAATGTTTGTGGGGGACATTATTTATATAAACCCAGAAGTAGAAACAAGCCAAATGTCCAAGTGATGAACCTTTAAACAAAACGTGGTATTTTCATACAATGGATTATTATTTAGCCATAACATGGAATGAAGTACAGATACATGATACAACATGGAATTAATGTTTAAAATAGTTTTAAAGAATCCAGATGCAAAATAATGCATATTGCATTATCCCATTCACACAAAATGTTCACAATATGCAAATCTATACAGAGAAAGAGAGTAATTTAGTAGTTGCTAGGGGATTGCAGAAGGGCAATGAACAATGCCTGCTAATGGGTGTGGGCTTTCCTCTTGGAGTGAGAAAAAATGTTCTAAAATTGGTTGTGGTAATGAATACTCAATTTTCTGAATAAGTTAAAAACAATGAGTTGTACACTTTAATGATGTGAATTATAAAGTATGTGAATTGCGTATCAATAATAAAGAGGTAAACTGGGACATAGATTAAATAAAATTTGGTAAAAAACTGATGGAAAATTGTATAATGTAATTGCATCAAGGAACAACTCACTGATCCATTTTTATATCAAAATTTGTGAAGTATATTATATGAATTCTCATATAATGCAATTGGAGTACAAGTATCAGCTGAAAATATTCTTGCCAAGAAAATTGCGCTGGAATTTTCCAAATCCATAGATCTAACTACAAGATACTTTATTTGTAAAGAAACATGTTTTGTGCTAGCATGCATACCATGAAATACAGAATGTGAATAATTCTACAGTGAAAATAATAGATTAGACTCTCATCAGAGGAATGGCAAAGATAAAAAAGGGGAGAAGTTATTAAAAGAGGAATAGGAAAATTCTGAATCAGTGTTATATATAATACTTGTTTTGGATCCTAATGAGAACAAGTCAAAATTAAGAGGCATTTTAAGGTCTACAGGGAAATGAGACATGGATATTTTCTTTTGCCATTAGAGAATAATTTAAAGTTTTCTCAGATGCAATGAAGGTATTTTACTTACTTTTTAATCAAAATAGCTTGTTAGGATTGTATCGCTTGTTAGAATTCATGTGTGAAGTCATATGATATTTGGAATAAACTTTGAAATATTCTAGCAAAAAATTCAGATAAAATATGATTGGTGAAAAGTTTATCGTTGTTGAAGCTGGTTGGTGGATATTTTGATTTGTTGTTTTATCTCTTTGTTCAAAATTATTCATGATAAAGAATAAACAAAAACAAAAAATCACAGTTTGAATATATTATTGAGAGAGATGAATGAAAATACCCAAACTAAGAGAGTTACAGAGCTACAATCACTTAGGTTTCTAGGCAGGATTGTAGACAGGTGATTTTTAAGTATTATATAAATATTCAACAGCTTAATTGGGTATAAGGTATCAATTTTTAATGGGCCATCATATCAGAATGTAAATATGTGGAAGGAAATTCTCAAGGAAGCACACTATACTATTAACAGAGTCACTTCTTATAGTGGCATGAAGATTAAGGTTAGTGACCAAAGGTGATGGTTATTAATTCCAGCAGACATTTGTGGAGCCTCTGCTATGTGCCTGACATGTTCTTTTTTTTTTTGAGACAGAGCCTCAAGCTGTCCCAACTCACAGCAACCTCCAACTCCTGGGCTCAAGCGAGTCTCCTGCCTCCGCCTCCCAAGTAGCTGGGACCACAGGCGCCCGCCACAACGCCCGGCTATTTTTTGGTTGCAGCCATCATTGTTGTTTGGCGGGTCCGGGCTGGGGATTCGAACCCGCCACCTTAGGTGTACGTGGCTGGCGCCTTAGCCGCTTGAGCTATAGGCGCCGAGCCGCCTGACAAGTTCTTAATGTTGGAACTATACCCATGAAAGAGACAAAGTTTTGCTCACATGGAGCTCACATTCTAATAAGGGAGACTGAGAAAATAAGACCAATAAGATATGTATATATTGTGAAAGATAGTCCCACATGCTACAAAGCAAACTAAGCAAGGATGGGGAATGGTGGGGGTGGGTATAGGATTGGCAACTTTGGGTCAATTGTGCATCTAAGGCTTTGCTGAGAAGCTGATATCGGAGGAAAAATCTGAGGGGTGAGAGGAGGGCCTTGTAGAGATCTGGAAGTGGGAGATACAAGGAGACAGTATCTGGAATTTCTACTGATTTTTTTCCCAGTATTTTTTTTACTCGCTGATAAGTAGTAATGTGCTACCAGTTTTGATGCAAGAGGTGCTTTGTTGTTGTTTGGCAGGTAGTTTGCAGAATTATGACATGGTTTAAGACCTGTGATGCTTTGAACAAATTGAGGAGATAGTCAGGCATAGTAAATTTGTAAGCTTTTATAAAATGGATATTTTTGGATATGTGTATAAATAGGTCCTTGCAATAGCCTCCCACTTAAGTGTCTCTGTCCATTTTTGTAAGCTGTGCTGCTATCTGAGTTACGTGCTGTACAAAATCCCAACTGTTACGTAAACCTAGTGTTTGGAAACTCGACTGTCATTAAAATCAATAAGCCACAAGTGGGAGAACATTACTCTCTCTGTGGATGTAGGGCTAACAAGTTACCTATTTCATTTATTTCAGGGACAACAGCTGAAGAGAGCAGAAAAGTATCCTTGACCACAAATCTGGATCCCAGCACATTACACTATGTAGTATGAAGTCACCACCTGGTCATAGTTGATGACATCACAATAGGTTTTGCCCTCTGAAGTCCAGGCCATCTTCAAGCTTAGGCTTATTCCTGTTAAGGGTGTGTAATGGTTGGAAGGGCTTATTGTTGTTCTTGTGTTTTCATGTATTAAAAAAGAGTGGGATTCTTTTCTCCACACTAAATTCCTGCTTAGTAGTTTTGTATCTGTGGCAAAGGTATTTACCAACACCTTCTTTCCTTTTCAGGTCACAGGATTTGTAAGAAAATTGAAGAGTGTTGTTTGCAGCTGGTACTGCCCTGTGGCCGTGTAGATCCAGACCCCAAGCACAAAGATCAGACGTTAATTTCACACATCTAACAGGTATGTAACACAATTCTCAGTTCTACTTTCATTGTATTTTACTCTCTTCTGTACAATGGGCTTATTTATTTATTTTTGCAGTTTTTAGCTGGGGCCAGGTTTGAACCCTCCACCTCCGGTATATGGGGCTGATGCCTTACGCCTTGAGCCACAGGCTCTGCCCTGGGCTCATTTTTTAAATAGGAGTCTCACTGAACTTCTCTCTTAATATCTGGTTAGGCACTGTGTCCGATAGTGTACCTAATAGCTTTTAATTATGATGATCATGAGAGCTCTCCCTGTGGGATTGGAAGTATCAACCTATCTGTTAACTTCCAACACCTTTTGGCTTCTCTAGGCCACATTGGAAAAAAGAAAAGTTGTCTTGGGCCACACATTAAATAAATAACACTAATGAAAGCTGATGAGAAATAAAAAAGGTCTGTGCATAATTTTCATGCTATCTGCCACCACAGATAAGCTAAAAAGTCCTCACATAATCCACATAAAGCCTGCGGATCTGTGGGTTGGATACCCCTCAAATCCCAGAAAAGGTCATTTTTTAACTAGAGCTCAATGACTTGATTTTTAGAAGCACAACTGAAATGTTTTCATCCCATTTGCACTGGTACCACAGAAGTTTGTAGAACTCGTGTGCACATTAAGCTTCAACCAGTATCACAGCTATGTTCTGAGTGCTAAACAGTGAGGAAAGACAGGCAGGGCCATTTTAGTAACCTGAAAACTTGGAAGGCTACCAGAGTAGCCTGGTATTTTGATAAACTACAGAGCTGGGAAAGAATTTGAGGTTATCCTGTTTATCTCCTTGGACTTCAGAGGAAAGATCCTCCTGTCATTCTACACTGTAATCTCTGAAAGCAACTGCAAAATTTCCTTTGTGAAGTGCACTTGGCTATGTTGTTGTGCAGAAGCTTTTTAGCTTGATGTGATCATATTTATCCAATTTTGCTTTGGTTGCCTGTGCTTTAGGGGTATTACTCAAGAAGTTGTTGCCAAGACCAATGTCATGGAATGCTTCCTCAATGTGTTTTCTTTTAGTAATTTTATAGTTTCAGGTCCTAGATTTAAGTCTTTAATCTATTTTCATTTGATTTTTGTATATGGTGACAGATAGGGCCTAGTTTCATTCTTCTGCATATGGATATCCAGTTTTCCTAGCACCATTTATTGCAGCGACTATACTTTCCCCACCGTATGTTCTTGGTAATTTTGCCAAAGATAAGTTCACTATAGATGTGTGGGTTTATTTCTGGGTTCTTTACTCTGTTCCATTGGTTTTTATACCAGTACCATGCCGTTTTGGTTACTACAGTTCTGTAGTATGATTTGAAATCAGGAAATGTGATTCCTCCAGTTTTCCTTTTACTGAGGCTATCTTTGGCTATACTGGGCCTATTGTGGTTTGGTATACATTTTAGGATTATTATTTTTTCTATTTCTGTGAAGAATGCCATTGGTATTTTGATAGAGATTGCATTGAATCTGTAGATCATCACTGTGGGTAGTTTGGGCATTTTAACTCTGCTAATTCTTCCAATATCTTTCCATTTTTTGTGCGCCTACTTCGATTTCTTTCATAAGTTTTTGTTTTGAGATAGGCTCTTATTCTGTTGCCTTTGCTTAAGTGCACTGGCCTATCATAGCTCACTGTAACCTCAAACTCTTGGCCCAAGCAATCCTCTTTCCTCAGCCTCCTGATTAGAATTTAGCAGTGAAGCTATCAGGTCCCGGGCTTTCCTTTGGTAGGAGACTTTATATTACAGCTTCTATCCCATTACTTGTTTTAGGTCTACTGTTTTTGGATTTCTTCCTGGTTCAATCTTAGTGGTTTGTATGCATCTACAAATTTATCGACTTCTTTTAGCTTTTCCAATCTATTAGCATATAGTTGCTTATTGTAGTTTCTAATGATCCTTTGAGTTGCTCTGGTATTGGTTGTAATGTCTGATTTTTTATATCTGATTTCATTTATTTGTGTCTTGTTTATTTTCTTAGTCTGGCTTTCTCAATTTTGTCTATTCAAAAATCCGACCCTTCATTTTGTTGATCATTTTTTATTGTTTTTACTTCAATTTCATTTATTTCTGCTCTGATATTTATTACCTCTTTTCTTGTACTAATTTTGGCTTTGGTTTGTTCTTGTTTTTGTAGTTCAAGATATATACTTAGGTTGTTTATTTGAAGTTTTTCTAATTTTTTGATGTTGGCATTTATTGCTATAAACTTTCCTGTTATTTACTGCTTTTTCTGTACCTCCTATGTTTTTATATGTTTAATTTCCATTTCCATTTGTTTCAAGAAATATATATATATATTATTTCTTTTTTTTGCAGCTTTTGGCTGGGGCTGGGTTTGAACCTGCCACCCCTGGTATATGGGGCTGGCGCCCTACTCCTTGAGCCACAGGTGCCAATTTCTACATTGATTTAGTGGCCTTTGATGAACATGTTGTTTAATATACATATGTTTATATAGTTTCCGAACATCCTCTTATTAATTTATAGTTTTTTTCACTGTGGTCAGAGAAAATACCTGAAATAATTTCAAGTTTTTGAACATTTTAATCATTTTTGTGATCTAATATATGTTTTATCCTTGAGAATAATCCCTGTGCTGAGAAGAATGTGTATTTTGCAGCTGTTGGATGTAGTGTTCTGCAGATGTCAGGTCCATTTAGTCTCTAGTGCTGATTAAGTCCAATATTTCTTTGTTGATCTTCTGTCTGGATGATTGGTCAATGGAGAAAGCAGGTTATTGAGGTCTCTAGCTATTACTGCATTGAGTCTGTCTCTCTCACTCTAATCATAGTTCCTTTATATATTTAGTGCTCCAGTGTTAGGTACATATATATTTATAATTGTTACATGTATATCCCCTTGCTTATCATTATACAACAGCAGTTCTCAACCTATGGATTGCGACCAATGAAAATACATCCTGCACATCAGATATTTCCATAACAATTCATAATAGTAGCAAAATTACAATTATGAAGTAGCAATGAAAATAATTTTATGGTTGGGGGTCACCACAACATGAACTGTATTAAAAGGTTGCAGCAATAGGAAGGTTGAGAACCACTGTTATACAATGACCTTCTTTGTCTTTTTT
>NW_003852739.1:82138-89109 GCF_000181295.1 Otolemur garnettii
AAAAAAAAAAAAAAGAAATCTATTTAAGTAGAGCTACTCCTGTTTTGGGGGGTAGAGATTTCATTTACATACAATATCACTTCCCATGCCTTTGACCTTTGGGCATTTGATATTTAAATACCTTCAGGTATCTCTATATTTATATCTTTCTCTAGTTTGTTATTTCCTTGAATACACTTTCTACCCCAATCTTTCTGTCTACCCCCTCTTTATGGCTAACAACTTTTAGATTTGCCCTTATGGGGGCTATTTTATATATCTTGTAGGTGTGTTTCAATCTTTTTTCTCTTCTGTATATTCTCATATAGCTTGTCTTCAACCTTCTTACCTAGAATGAACAGTAAAATATCAGCTAAATCTGCTCCTGGAAAAGTGGAAAGAAAGGCAAAAAAACAGCAGTAAAATATAAATCTTCAGACAAAAAAAGTGCAACCAAAAGGGAAAAAGGGAGCAAAGGGAAAACAGGCCGAGGTGGCTAACCAAGAAACTAAAGATTTACCAGGAGAATGTGGATCTTTTTGGATATAGGATATATAAACAGGTCCTTCAATAGCCTCCCACTTAAAGTGGCTCCATCCAGTTTGGTAAACTGTGTTGCTACTTGAGTCATAGTGCTGTACAAAATCCCAACTGTTGCTTGAATCTAGTGCCAGGAAACTCAACTATCATTAGAATAAATAAGCCACAAGTGGGAGAAATGGGAGAACATTTCTCTGAGAGAAATGGAGAAACTAAAACTGAGGAGAGTCCAGCTGCTGATGAAGCAGGAGAGAAAGAAGCCAAGTCTGATTAATATCATATACCATGTCTTCTCAGTGGTCCGTCTCCCTTCTTGTACAATCCAGAGGAATATTTTTATCAACTATTTTGTAAATACAAGTTTTTTTTAGTGGCTCTAGAAACATTTTTAAGAAGGAGGAAATCCTACCTCATCCCATTCTTTAAGTGTAAATACTTTTTTTAAAGAGGTGAAATCATTCTCTGGTGTTTATTTTTTGGTACAATCAGAAAATAGTGTGGGATGTTGAATTATGGTTAGTTTTGACTGTCTTGGGTGTCAGCTTAACATTTCATAGATGGGGGTTAGTTTTTATATCCTACAATACAAAGCATACTAATAATAGCATAAATGGCAATATGGAGTCCCAGTCTTCCATTTTATGTCTTGAACATTTTAAATTACTGCTATTCCCATGTTGTTTTTAGTAGAATCATTTCCTAAAGAAAACCACTCCCTTGATTATGACTCTGTCAGAATTGTGTACACCCTGTACCATCTTTGGTCATGGTAGTCCTGTTTTCCTAATAACTTTGTTAATGTATTTTAAAAGACTGAAAATTTGAGTTTATAGTATGTGTGGTAATAAATTATGAATTGGTGGGACTTAGGTAACAACTTACCTAGATTTGAAGATACTGGCACTTGATAACCTCTTAAGGAAAATTTGCCCCCAACTTTTAGCTGGAACGTCTCTGGAATAACTGTTTAAAAAAGAATTACAATTGAGATGATTTGTTTGTGGCAAAAGAATTTTGAAGACCACAATAAACCTAATTGGGAGATTCAAAAAAAAATAAAATAAAATTACAATAAATGGTTTTTTAGATTTGGGGTGCATATGTTAAGAATTGTGTACAAATTGAAATGTCTATACTGATCCTCAACCAATAAAATCTCAGTTACAAAAGAAAAACACTTTAACTAGGTTTTATGGCACTTTTTAGCCATTGGCAATCTTTTTTATGTGTGAATAACTGTATAGTTGTATGTAAGTTTAGTATAACGTGAGCAACTATGACTGCTGACAATTGATTTCCTTTGTGAGCTTATTAGCTTATGGTTTTCTCTTAGTACAGTATCTCAATGATAGGAAAGTCTATGGAGAATATGAAACTCACAGATGGCAATGGAGAACCCATAAGGTTTTATAAAGATAATTATATTAGTTTCTTTGGGCTGTCCTAAGAAATTACCTCAAACTAGTACCAAAAATCTAATTGATTCTTGATGTGGTGTATGAAAGTACTTTTTCCCTGAATAATATTTTGCTTAGTCATTAATGTGTTCATTAGAAAAGCTTATTTTGGGCAGCGCCTGTGGCTCAGTGAGTAGGGTACCAGCCCCATATACCAAGGGTGGCAGGATTGAACCCGGCCCCAGCCAAACTGCAACAACAACAACAAAATAAATAAAAAAGCTTATTTTAGGGGCCAGGCAAAGGGTCTTACACCTATAATTCCAGCACTTTGGGGGGGATCACTTGAGACTAGGAGTTTGAGGTTACAGTGAGCTATCATAGCACTATTCACCACAGTGTGGATAACAGAGCAAGGTCTTGTCTCCAAGAAAAAAAAAAGAGGGGCATATTTTAAATATTGGCATAGTAATGAAAATATACTTATCCAGGCTACCATATGGGGAATAGAAAGCAGGGTATAAAGAAAGGAGAGAGGTGATTTTATTACTGAATATTATATTTGCCAAAAAGGAGATATAATGTATAAATGTGATATATGAGATCTGACAATTAAGTTCACAAATTATTTATGCTAGAAAAAGTGCTACATACCTCATTGCTGAATATCACTATGGATACCTTCAATGTACTCTCCTTGGAAAGCTATGCAGAGATGCTAGTGCCTGGTCTACCCTTTAAATCAATTTTAGAACTCTTTTTCTGGAATGGCCATCAAAACTGTCATTGTATTAACCTTGATGTTCTGAATGTCATCAAAATGTTTTCCTTCCAATATTTCCTTTATCTTCAAGTAAAGAAAAAAGTCACTGGATGCCAGATCAGGTGAGTAGGGAGGTTGTTCCAATACAGTCATTTGTTTACTGGGTAAAAACTCCCTCACAGACAGTGCTGTGAGCTGGTGCATTGTCTTGATGCAAGATCCATGAATTGTGGGTCAAGATTTTCAGTTAATATTTTTGTAACTGTTTCTCTATTGATGTTTACTTGGTCTGCTATGCTTCTCATAGTCAGCTGATGATTGCCCAGTTCTAGGACTTTTTGTAATGTTTGGCAGTTCTGCTTTTTACTGGCTGCCCTGACCTCTCTTCATCAGTGATGCTTTCTCTCCCCTCAGAAAAACACTTAATACATTTGTATACTGCCATTTTCTTCATGGTATTATCCCCATAAACTTGGACAAACACTTCTCTGATTTCACTTTCACTCTTGCCACGTTTAACAAATTTGTTATTTGTTTGTTGCTCTAATTCAAGCTCTGACATTCACCTGACAGCATGCAAAAACATGCAACATTAAATAATGAATGTGGAGTCCAGTAGGGAGCTGGTGACCTTAATGACAGTGAAGACCTCTTCAGCATCATGCCTTCAGGTTGGTGAGGCTTCCCAGGTCAGCTGGGTTTTTGGCCTTGAAGTCTCAGTCACACAGCGAGTGCTAGTCCTTCGGACCAAGTCCTGGAAGCAGGATCCCAGGCAGCGCAGCTCAAGCGGGACTTTCAGGAGAGCCAGACCCCACAGGACTCCACACTCTACAGTGACTACGGCAGCTCCAAGAACCAGCAGCTTGGGCCCTGTGCAACATCTGGGGATGAGGCCCAGGGTGGGGTGGGCAGGCAGGTGCAGAGAGGGGATGGGGGGCATCCAGCAGCTTCCAGCCTGCTCATAAGGAGGCTAGTTTTCTGTGCCCGCTGCCCCACCCATCAGTCCCCAGGAACCGCCAGTGCATTTTTAAGCAATGGTAATGGATTTCTGGGGGTAGCTGCACCCATGTCCCCCATCCCTTCCCCACTGCACGGTCTGCAGAGCCTCCAAATGGAGCCTCCCTGGACCTGTGGCTGCTGCCACCTGCACCCCTGCCCAGGCTGGCCCTAGAGCACATACCTGGGACTGCAGCCTCATAGTGGGTGGAGGGACATGCAGAGGCAGCAGGGATGGATCACACTTTATTTTTAAAAAATTCTTTGGGTATATAAAAATTTTATTTTTATTAATTTCATTTTTTATTTTGTATTTTTAAAATATATTTTCTCTTTTGAGTGTTTCCAACTATGAATTGCCAAATAGAAAACACACACACACACATACACAGCCTCAAGCTGTCACCCTGGGTAGAGTGCTGTGGCATCACAGCTCACAGCAACCTCTAACTCCTGGGCTTAAGCGATTCTCTTGCCTCAGCCTCCCAATTAGCTGGGACTATAGGTGCCCGCCACAACCCCTGGCTATTTTTTTGGTTGTAGTTGTCATTGTTGTTTGACAGGCCCAGGCTGGATTCAAACCTGCCAGCTCTGGTGTATGTGGCTGGTGCCTTAGCTGCTTTACCTACAGGTGCTGAGCCAAGTTTATTTCCTTTTATTGTTTGTTTAAATACAAAGCTAACCACAAACAGGTATAATCAAGACATTTTTATCTCACATTTACACATTTCCATCAGATCCTCCTCCAACTCACTGCTTACCAGGCTGGATAGGGTCGGGGGAAGACTTTCTTAGGTAGCACCATCAAGAGGTCTGGGGTAGAGGGTGGATAGAGGACACAGAAAAGTTCTCATGCCTGTCTCCATTCACATTTACCTAGGACCAGGGTGAGCCGGAGACCCCAGGTCAGGGCTCCTGAGCCCTGGTCACCTGGGGACTGAAGGGACAGTGTATGAAAAATGGTCCTACTTAAGGAGGAAGAGGAAGCCATCTATTCCTCCTGCCATCACAGTAGGAATGAAAACTTTAGCCTCAGCTCGGCGCCCATAGCTCAGTGGTTAGGGCGCCAGTCACATACACCGAGTTCAAACACACCTGTGTCTGCTAAACAACAATGACAACTGCAACAAAAAAATAGCCGGGCGTTTTGGCAGGGGCCTGTAGTTCCAGCTACTTGGGAGGTTGAGGCAGGAGAATCACTTAAGCCTAAGAGTTAGAGATTTCTGTGAGCTGTGATGCTACAGTATTCTACCGAGGGTGACAAAGTAAGACTCTGCCTAAAAAAAAAAAAAAAAAAAAAAGAAAGAAAGAAAGAAGAAAAAGAAAATTTTAGTCTTATTCTTGATCCCTGGGGGCCGCAGAGCCCTATCCACATACCTGCACACCTACCTGGGCACTTTTCTCTGAGGCAGGCGGTGGCAGCTGATGGGGGGGTCCTCACAGTCCAGTTTCATGGCTGCATCTTCACAGGAAGGACACCAGGTGGGTTGACAAAACAGAGGTCCTTGATAGCAGATCTGGAATTTACAGCCCTGCAGAATTGGGTGTGTGGGGTAGGGACGGAGTATCAGGTAAGTAATTTCTGGTCCCACTATAAAACTTTATTTTTGATTAGAATATATTACTATCTCAAATCTCCTCTATAAAAACAAAAATAACACCCCCCCAAATAACCTAGCCACTTAACTCACTTCAAGACCTATATATATGTAAATTGTTTACTGTTTTTTTGGGGGGGTTCTTTTTTACTTATTATTATTATTTTGAGACAGAGTCTCACTTCGTCACCCTTGGTAGAGTGCTGTGGTGTCATAGCTCATAGCAACCTCAAAATCTTGGGCTCAGGTGATTCTCTTCCCTCAGCCTCCCCAAGTAGCTGGCACTACAGGCACCCACTACAATGCCTGGCTATTTTTAGAGACTGTCTCGCACCTGTGAGCTCAGGTCAATCCACCTACCTCAGCCTCCCAGAGTGCTAGGATTACAGGCCTGAGCCACCATGCCTGGCTATTATTATTATTATTATTATTTGCAGTTTTTGGTCGGGGCTGGGTTTGAACCCACTACCTCCGGCATATAGGGCCAGCGCCCTACTCCTTTGAGCCATAGGCACTGCCCAGTTATTATTATTATTTTTAACATAAATTCAGTATTTGCATTTCTATAAAGAATTAACCCAGTTTCAAGAAAGCCTGCCCTGGCAGGGTTGGAAAACAATTCTTTCCTTGCCCACATCTTTTTTGATTACCCCCCACCCCAATGCTTTAAGATGCCCCAAAGAATGGCAGCCTCTGGAAGAGTAAATCCGTGCCTGGCTCATGCTCCTGGGCCTGGAGGTCAGTAAGCTTTCAAGAAAGCAAAGGGAAAGACTAGCTCACTGTGAAAAGTTTTAAAAAAATTCATTTACTTTAATGTGTGCCTATAAAGACATCAGGAGAACAAGAGCTTGAAACATCTCCTCCAGGCTTCACAAGGCAATGTCTTCCTCACACCCACCCCTCCGTGGACCTCTGGAGTGTGGGGACAAAGTCTCCTTCCACTGGAGGTAGGAGACTCACCTGGCTTCCTAGTTCAAGATGAGGCTGGAGTTTTTGGAAGCTCTGTTGCTTCAGATTTTTGGTTTGGAAAAGGTGCCAGGGACCTCTCCTGGCATCTTTGATCTTCTATTCCTCAGACTTCATGGTATTCCATATTGAGTTCCCAGTATTTCTTTTCTCATTACTTGTAGATTCCAGCTAATGGTTTCCCCTGACATTTTACATCGTGATGTACAACTGAGTTCTCTTCCTGAAGAAGGGAATGCACTCCAGAGCTTTTGTTAGGACGCATGTAAGAATAGATCTTTGCCCGGGAAACACGTTCTCCCTGTCAGTGTGGGGCCTTCCCAACCCCTCCATTCTACCATCTCTGGGCCTGGGCTGGTTGCTGCAGTTGCCACTACTGCTGCTGCCACCACCTCCACCATGTGAGGCTTGGACATCCTCCCACCTCTAGTCGTGGCTGGTCTTAGCCACTGCCTGGGATCTCCCATGAAACCAAGCTTTTGAAAAAAGTTGGAACAACTGTAGCCAAAGATAATTTTCTTTATAATTAAGGATATGGGTAAATAGGAAATCTCATACGCTGATGGTGGAAGCATAAACTGTTAAATTCTTTATAGAACACATTTTTTTTTTTTTGAGACAGAGCCTCAAGCTATCCCCCTGGGCAGAGTGCCGTGGCACCACAGCTCACAGCAACCTCCAACTCCTGGGCTCAAGTGAGTCTCCTGCCTCAGCCTCCCAAGTAGCTGGGAC
>NW_003852739.1:89175-92967 GCF_000181295.1 Otolemur garnettii
TTTGGTGGCCTGGGCTGGATTCGAACCTGCCACCTTAGGTGTATGTGGCTGGCACCTTAGCCACTTGAGCCACAGGCGCCGAGCCTATAGAACACATTTTTTAAAATCAAAATTTGACTCAGTATTTATTTTCAGAAATCAATCATAGAAGGGAAGAAAAAAAAAAAACCCCAAACCCCACTAATGAATGCCACTCAGCAAGAAACTACCTGGCATCCATGAAAACACAACTGTGAGACACTGATATACCAAGGTATACCTTACCTAGTTATTTGTACAGTGTTGCAAATGTAAGCACATGATGGCAGTCTGTTAACTTAATAGTCAGACCTCCTATGTTAACTGTTTAGTATATGTGACTTCTTTTTTTTTTGAGACAGAATCTTATTTTGTCACCCTTGGTAGAGTGCTATGGCATCATAGCTCACAGCAACCTCAAACTCTTGGGCTTAGTCTATGTGATTTTGTTGTATAATTTGTAATGGGAACATATTTCATTTCCTGGCCATCTTACTTCATTAATTTTTGTTTTAGGACAGACTTTGTGGCATCTATTCTAATTAAGTATAGTTCTCAGGATACTCTGTTTTAGATTGACTTAAAGGCAAATTTCTGCTCTCCTGCCCATATACTACTTGATAAATTTATCTTCTTAGCTAAATTTCATGACATAGATGATAATTATCTGTATATATTTTTCCTATTGGAGAAGGAGAGAGAGTGAAAAGTTTTTCACCTTTAAATTCTTCCATATGAATATTATAAAATCACTAACATACTTTGCCCTGGTTGAAGTTGGGAGGCAGTCTCCCCCTTCTCCAAAAGAGATGCTATCTAGGGGGCAGAAATGAGCAAGCTTGATGAGGTAGTGTTTTCCCCCTTCCCAACTAGAGAGTAAAGGGAAGATTTCAGAGAAGAAGTGGAGTAAATTCTTCTACTTTTATGTTGCCTTGGCATCTAGTTTGAACGTAAGTTTAACTTCCTGTACCAGAAAGCAGATCTCAGTTTCTCGTTCTACACCTCCTCCCAATTCCTCAGTGTGATCAATTGCATCCTGGTGACCACCTCCCTTTGGTACAACTAGATACAACCTACTTAACCCATTGACTCCTACACCCCATGTGAACTACACAGATATTCCACAGTGATCAGCTCTCAGTTACAGCATGACTCCAGTGTGCCTGCTTGCTTTAAATCCACGAATTGTTACTGCCTCCAGGAAACACTTGGGCAACCTCCAATAAAGGGATTCACCCATGGGTTTCTCTCTCTCTTGCTCCCCGGGGACCCAGTGGCTGGGTGTACATATTATAATAAATGTGAAGACAGGACTAGAGCACCTAGTACTAAGACTAAAGTTTGGCCAAGTGTGCTGTTCTTTGGGTCTTTTTCTTTGTTAGGGACATGCTGGCTAAAAAATCCCACTCAAGGAATTTTTTTACAGCAATGGGCATTATGACTATGGGAAATTTGGGCATGGTTACAGTTAAAGGAGGCATAGCCATTTTTCTCTATTTTATAGTCACCATTTTTTAAGATTACAGGGGCAGAGTGTTTAAATATAGTGGGACCTCACCCCTGGCATAACTATAATTCAAGCATCAATTATTAATTTAGTCTATTAAATTAGGTCAATGGCTATATTTTAGCAAATGTTGAAATTAAATTTCCGTTGTGTCTGTATCTAAAATAAAAATATATTTTATACTATTATATGACACAAAGTTATCTTCAACTTTAATAAATTAGCACTTCTCGTTGGTTCCCATCGCTCAGTGGTTAGGACACTAGCCACATACACTGGGGCTGGTGGGTTTGAACCTGGCTCGGGCCTGCTAAACAACGATGACAACTATAGCAAAAAAATAGCTGGGCATTGTGGTGGGTGCCTGTAGTCCCAACTACTTGGGAGGCTGAAGCAAGAGAATCGCTTAAGCCCAGGAGTTGGAGGTTGCTGTGAATTGTGACATCACGGCATTCTACCAGGGGTGACATAGTGACAGTCTGTCTCAAAAATAAATAAATAAATTAGCATTTCTTTTTGGAGAAAAAGTCTCCTCTGTCATCCAGGGTAGAGTGAAGAGCTGTTCTTTTAGGAGGATGAGGATGGACAATTAAGTTTGTGAACTCATTGAAACAAAAGTGCTTTGAAGGGTGGACTAGGTACGGGAGAAGGTGCATAGCTTCCCAAGGGGGTAGTTTGAAGGTGACTGTAGTGATATTCAGCAATGAGGTGTGTAGCAGTTTTTCTAGGATGAGTTCACAAACTTAATTGCTTGACCTCATATAATAGATAACTAAATTAAAACACAGTTCCATAATTTGATTCAATTGGACATCCAAAATTTACATACTTATTACTAAAGAATCATATAACAAAAACCAGAGTATTGATTGCCTTTTGCAACCGTGCAACATGGCGGGTCAGTGGTCCAGTTCCGGCCTCTATGCTTACTGCCACCTCCCCTCCGAGGCATCGCTGCCTAGGTCTCAGGCCTGTTGGGACACACTGGGATTGGCTGGGGGAGCCTCCACAGATGGAGATGCCAGCGCAGCCCAGTCCTGGCTGTAGGCGGTGTGGTGAGGCTGTGGGTGAGGTATGGGTTTCATTAAGGCATTGCTGCCTCTCCTGCTCCACTCCTGCCTCCCTGAGTGCCCATCAGGGGCTGGTACTGGCAAGAGAGTGTGTGACTGAGCCAGGCACCCAGGCTAGAGCTAGTCTCCTTGTGGCTTGTGCACCCTTACCTGGGTTTTGTGATCTTGTCCTGACCTGGCAGTTGCTTTGTGGGGTTGGTCACTTCTTCACTCTGTGGCTGCTGCCAGTCCACTAGCAAGGGTGGCAGGATCATTTTGTGAGGCCCAAAGTCCTTTTCAGGGTAAGACAAGGACTTCAGCCTGCTGATGGGCTGCAATATTTAGCAGAGCCCAGGAGCATCTGATAGGCATTTTACATTACTTTGATAGGTTACTAACCTCCTCAGGCCTCCTGGAGGGCAGGGAAGGAAGAGAAGGAGATATTCTGACCCTTGAGTAGTGAAGTCTTCTGCCACCTGCTGGCTAGGGGTTTAGACTCTTGGTAACCCATAGGGTTGGGGAATGAAGATCAAGCAGCAAGAGATGGCTGAAACATAGTGACCTCAGGCCACCACCACATTTCCCCTTTCAAGATATCATTGCTTTCCAGTTGCGAGATGATTCCTCCATTCCGGATTGGGATACATAGTCCAGTATGACCCCAAGACTTACTGATCCTGGGGGAAGTCTCTCTCTTCTCTTGCTACAGAAATGAATATCCTTTGATTCTTAGACTCACATCAGGCAGAGGTTATAATCTGGAGATCCAATTTACTGTCCTTGGTGCTCCTTGGTGGAGGGCATGGAGGACAGTATCTTATTTAAGCAAGGTTGCCTGAGATTTCTGCTCTAAAGTATTGCTGCTGCCATTATGTATAAGTCGTCCCAAAGAGAGCAAAGCAATCTGGAGCCTCTGATCTAAAAAGAACAAACCACCCATTCTTCTGATTGACTAAAGACAGGAGAGTCATCTGGTGGCTATAGATTCTGACTTCTGCCCTGGAAAGGGAAGCAGCTGACTATGAGTCGAACAATCACATAAAGCAGCCTCCAATTTTCTTTCTTTCTTTCTTTTTTTTTTATTGAATGGTAACTATGTACATTAATGCACTTCTGGGGTACAGTATAGGGTTTTCACATGCAATCTGAAATACTTCCATCAAACTGGTCAACACAGCCTTCATGTCATTTTCTCAGTTATTGCTTTAAAACGTCCAC
>NW_003852739.1:94660-96510 GCF_000181295.1 Otolemur garnettii
AAAGGCTACAGATTTATGAGTGTTGATTTTGTAACCTGAGACGCTGCTGTCTTCCTTGATCACTTCTAGGAGTTTTGTAGTAGAATCCCTGGTGTTTTCCAGATATACTATCATATCATCTGCGAAAAGTGAAAGTTTAATCGCTTCTGATCCAATTTTCTTTGGAACTACTAGAAAGGTTAAATTATCAAGAGTCATGAGGTAGAGATGGAGACAAGAAATTACTCCATGTTTGAGACACAATATTTCCTCAAGGATTTTGTCCAACAGGAAAGTGAAAAGGGGGCTGATTATTTTGTATATCCAACACTGGTTTGGAGTACTGAACCGTAGTGAGTTGCACCATCTGGCAGGGATTCCTGAAGACCCTAAAATTCATAATCTGGTAAAAGACCCTACCAGACTCAATGAAATGTTTTTATGGGATACAGAGCCCAAATCCCCAAGACTCCCCCCCAAAGAGGCCAATAACGCACTCACAAATTTGACAAAGATAGGGGGATAGAAACTCAGTTCCAAGATGAGGATGTGGAAGCCCCTCCTCTTTGCTGAGTTGAGCCTGCTTCTGTTTACTTGGATTTTTATGCATACCCCTTCATAGCTGTTTTTACTCCTTAAGTTCCAATGTGAATGGACCACCCTGGAGAAAGCCTGCTTTTGTTATGCAAAATTGAATGGTCCACTGGTTTTATCAATTTTATGAACATCACAGACCAGATGACCCTTTACCTACTTCCATACCAGAGGAAGCCTCACTAAGCCCTGAGTCCTGAAAATTCTTCCTAAATGGGGTGCTACCTAATTACCAGGCTGCTCTCTTACATTTCATTGAGACTTCAGATACAATTCTGACTGTTTTAGATCATATTGATGTGGTGGCTTGCCACAGAGGGGACTAATATCCCAATGCCGAGCCTTGTCTACAGAGGGACCTATCCAGATAGGCTGCTCCACCCAAGATTCCTTATATTAAATATTTACTATAAACCAATATTTTCCAAGTGTCCCTGGAAGTACTACTCAGCACCTGAGACAGAAATGCTGCTTTATGTAACTATTACATAGGAACGAACACTATACCACACACACTGCAAGGACATTCTTTATTGGCAACTATATCAGGTGGAGGTACATAATGCCCGAATTTCTTGCTAACTAAAAAATAAATTGATTTCGCTTCAAAGGGCTTTAGGGCTTATCAGCACTCCATCACCCTGGGGTTAAAGGGCTTATTTCAGAAACCTGAAACCCTCACGGTAACACCACAAATATCAATGCTAGTATAAGCATTCCTTCCCATCCCTTTCCCTTGACTTATGCCAATGGCAAGCTCCATGTCCTTCTACATAGGAACTCTGCAGCCCTCCAGGAAGTGTCCCATTGAGAGGGGATGATCATCCCTTCATCATATTAGCCATTTACTGGGATTAAAAAAAAAAAAAACTTCAACAGTTTACAGCCCTATTAAATACCAGAGACCAAGTTACTGGTATGCTGGGTAATCCTAATAAGTTTAAAAAGGGGAATACTTTTAAAATATAAAATATAGCAAGAAAACAACTTCTGAGAGTTTAGGTTCCTATAAATGTCTCAATTTGAACTATTTTTCTTAATTAATTTTTAATGGTAGTGATCCTTTTGGACTACTCTTTCATCATTATAAGAACTGATACTCTCACTTGATGCCATACTCCATGGAAGAAACCCAAGTTGTTGTTGGGGGGGACCCATACATCTTCCCCAGCCTGTCAAGACAGTGAATATCCCCCAATATTTGTTAAAACAGGTTGATGTCCTGTTATTCAGGAAACGTTAAAGACTAAAGTTATATAACTAACCATCCCCCCCCC
>NW_003852739.1:96719-103274 GCF_000181295.1 Otolemur garnettii
TGGATTGGAACCTGCCAGTTCAGGTGTTTGTGGCTGGCGCCTTAGCTGCAAGAGCCACAGGCTCCGAGCCACAATTTCTCCTTTTAATAGTTCTGTCTGGCCAAGACTTGAACTGGCTACCAGAGAATGGCATTTAACCATTGACTACCAAAATTTGAATGTGAAAGTC
This sequence comes from Otolemur garnettii, assembly GCF_000181295.1. Lineage (NCBI taxonomy): Eukaryota > Metazoa > Chordata > Mammalia > Primates > Galagidae > Otolemur > Otolemur garnettii. The sequence continues at coordinate 96,889 of NW_003852739.1, forward strand.
CTCTGCTAAAGGCCCTGATTCTACATATAATAGAGGTAGTAGAGGACATTCAAAGGTCCTGGTATGCGTTCTACTGTATTGGTTAAGCAGCCTCAGGCTAGATTTGAACCCACCACCCCTGGTGCACAGGGACAGCACTCTAACCACTGAATAGAGGCACCCAGCCTCATTCTGTTGTATTGGACTTAGCCAAAATGTTTTATTCAATACCAGTTGTGAAGGAACTCCAGTCTGAATTTGCTAGGTATAGAATATAAATGTCTTAACACAATAATTAAGAAAATACCATGAAAGCTATGTTAACCAGTTTGATGAAAATATTTCAAATTGTATATAAAACCAGCACATTGTACCCCATGACTGCATTAATGTACACATTGATGATTTAATAAAAAAAAGATAAAAACACCTATAATAAAAAATATATGAGTTTCCCTTTTAAGGAAGAAAATCATGGTTTTTCAGTAAAATGGCTTTGCTAGGTAATTTTATTACTGTAAAATCTAAAATCCCAAATCAGATTGCATTTTGCTGTGCTCAATATTTTCTGAGATGCTCCTGACACCCAAAGATTAAAAAGCAACTTCATTTGCCTTAAAACTTGTTTTTTACATAAGAAACACATTGCAAGCCTTCTCATTCTTGAATTGGTTACCAGACTTGTGAAAACTAATTTAGATAATTACATTAATCATAAATCGACAGCAATGTAAATATTAATGATTTAAAGTGATATGAGCTTTTTCATAAAAAGCATAGTTCAAAACTCAGCACACACACCTAAGCAGATAAGAATAACTCTTTCTACATGTTCTCCTAATACTGCAACTGAGTGGTAGTGGTTTTGAATAAAGTTATTTCTGAACGTTTTGCCTAAAATTTGAAAAACATAAAAGGATTTCTGTAGTTTTCATTTTTACAATAGGCCAGGTTATAGATTTTAAGATAGAAATAAAAATTCAGCAATAGTCTAGGCAAATGCCTCCCTCTAGTGGCGATATGTTTTATCACATGTCCTCTGCAAAACCTTACATATACAAAAAGAACATGGAAAATGAAGTATCTTATTGCATTCTGGCTGTATAAAAATACCTTAGGCTGGGTAATTTACAAACAATAGCAATTTATTACTCACAGTTTTACAGTTTGGGATGTTCAAGATCAGATTTCATGTCTGGTAGGGCTTACTCACTGCTTTAGAAATGGCACCTTCTTGCTGGATCCTCACATGGTGGAAGGGGCAGAAAGGCTCCTTTAAGACTCTTTTACAAAGGCATTAGTCCCATTCTTGAAGACAGAGCCCTCGTGGCCTAATCACCTCCCAGAAGCTCTCACCTCTTAATACTATTAACACCAGGAATTAAGTTTTAACATATGAATTTTGGAGGACAAAAATATTCAGATCACAGCATTAAGTTATTTAAATAAATTGTAATCATTGTAGGGAAATTTTTATGCTTCAGTGGAAAACTAAGCATAGTTCAGAAGACAACCTGCGTTATTTTATTCTGATTCCTTGGATTGTATTAGGATTCTCCAGAGAAACAGAACAGATAAGAGATCTATATCTATTTGTTATAAGTAATTGGCTCACATGATTATTGACTCATGTGGTTGAGTGGTCTCTTGGCCCCTGGCACTCTGGGATTCTGCAATTACTCTAAGGTTTAGAATACCCAGGAGAGTTATCACAGAACTCTTCAAAGATATCAAGCTTCCCTTCACACATTTCTTCTCATAGTCAAGGTGAAAGGTATGTCTTCTGAACCCTCCCAGAGTCACTGAGTAGGTCTCAAATGACAAATCCATTCTAACATTCCAATCTCCCTAAGCTTTTGAAAACCCTTCCTTTGCCAAGGCAAACTTAGCATTTCTAGCTTATTCACTGTGGCTACTCCTTGGTTCATGTTTCAGCCATATAAACCACTAAATTACTTTTTTTTTTTTGAGATAAAGTCTCAAGCTATTGCCTTGGGTAGAGTGTCATGGCATCATCGTAGCTTACAGCAACCTCCAACTCTTGGGCCCAAGTGATCCTCTTGCCTCAATTCTTTCTATTTTTAGAAGAGATGGGGATCTTGCTCTTGCTCAGACTGGTCTTGAGCTCATGAGCTCAAGCAATCCACCTGCCTGGGCCTCCAGAATGCTAGGACTACAGGCATGAGCCACTATGTCCAGCCTATTAAAACACTTTTTAATTTCCCAAGAGACAATATTAAAAGCAGATTCTCTGCTAAGTAAACCTGTACCAATAAGTTTGGACTGATCCAACTTTATGTGCTTTCCACCATTATTTCTCACACTTAGTATCTATTCCTACACATGCTCCCCCAGATTTATGCCTATATAAATTATAACTCAAGTACCTCTTTCAGGATATATACACCTCATGAGTCATACTTTGTACCTCACCTTTAGGGGAATGCTGGGATATGAGTCTAGTTACAGGTCTAAAGGCAAAGAAAGGTGGTGGGCTGGGTCCTGAAGGAAGACACTCATCATTGTCTTGCAAAGCAACTGTCTCAGAGGAGGCCATTAGAGTTTGGAGGGCAATTTAGGATTGAGCCCCTCAGACAGGGGGTGAAGAGGCCACTCCCACTGGGGATGGAGAGGCTGTTCCCATTGGTAAAGAAGACTCATCAAGGGCAGCGCCTGTGGCTCAAAGGAGTAGGGCGCTGGTCCGGTATGGTGGAGGTGGAGGGTTCAAATCCAGCCCTAGCCAAAAACTGCAAAAAAAAAAAAAAAGACTCATCAAAATTTAGGAGCTTGAGTATTTACACAGTTATGATTTAACAAAAAAAAATAAATAAAATTTAAAAGAAAATTTAGGAGCTCATGTCTCCCAACTACATGAGGATTTGTTTTACATCCCCATTCCAACTATTAATGCCCTCATTGTAACAGTAGACATCTTATGAGCTGGGAGCTCAAAGCTCAACTTACCTTGTAATTAAGGAGGTCACAGGATGTGATTCTGGGTTTGATTTTCAGCAATCTCAGCTTTATGGCTATAGGAGATAAGGGTCTTCCCCCAAAGGAATGCATAAAAGTATTCACGTTATTTTGTCAGTGCTTGAGCTGAGAATGTGAATCCTTAAGCTTATCCTTTTCTTTCTGCTCTTTTTCCCAGTGACATTGGGGTGAACTAGTCAAGCTTATTATATTTCTTAGTTTGCTAAAAATGTTAGAAAGTTCCATGTATATAGTCACCCAGATTCTTGTTTCTTATAAGTAGTTTATCAAGATAGCTAATAGTGATGTTTTGTATATCTCTAACTATAAGATCACGTCTTAGACTATCAGTGCTTGCTTTCCTGCTTGAAATGGTAATTAATGTCCTTAAATCTAATAATATTAAGGAGCCAATTCCAGAAATTTATACTTAAAATTCTCTTTCTCTAGAAGAACTCTTGATACCGAAATCTTATTAGTTAATGTTCTCCAGAGAAACAGAACCAATAGGAGGTATACACATGTATATGTATTCATACACATATATTCACATAGATTTATATTAATAAATTATATGAAATTGGCTCACATAATATGGAGGTTAAGAAGTTCCAAGATCTATTCAGCAAGTGGAGACCCAGGAGAGCCAATGGTGTAGTTCCAGTCTGAGTACAAAGGTCTGAGAACCAGGGTTAAGAGCCAAGATGACTTGATGTTTCATTTTGAGTCTGAAGGCAGAAGAAGACTGGTATCTCAGCTCAAAAGCAGGCTGGAGGAGTTCCTCTTACTGTGCATTTTGGTTGTACTCAGACTTTTAACTGAATGGACGAACACTTTCCTCATAAAGGACAGCAATCCGCTTTACTCAGTTTACTCATTAAAATGTTGATTCACCTCAATACACTCTCACAGACACACTCAAAATGATGTCTGACCAAATGTCTTATATCTCATGGCCCAATAAAGTTGAGACAAAAGTTAGCCATTACAGGATGTTTTACTTCTTTTATTGCCATTGAGTTATTTCACAACTTTTAAGTTGTAGATCACTGATAGCAATGCAAAATCATTTTTGGCTATATACATGCAAAAATTCCACATATAGATTCAAGTGACTTCTCTCTGCTACTGTGATAGTAGCCATTTGGAAATTCAAGACAATATTCTAGATCAATAAATATGTCAGTTCTCTGGATTCTTCCTTGATTTGGTTGTAACATCTTAACTCACTCAGCAGGTACAATGTAGGGGTATATGGCACACTTTCTAGGTGAAAGACTCAACTACAACTCAGACTTTACCTAACAAATGCAAATAATGTAACCTAATCACGTGTACCCTTATATTAATCTGAAGTTAAAAAAACAATGAGTTTAATAAAATCTTTAATATTTCTTTACTTTATGTTTGTATGAGAGCTATGGTTTTAACTTTTTTTGAAAAGTACTCCTTAATCTTATCCACAATTGACTGAGAGTTAAGAGTTTCTGAGAAAAGGCAGAAAATAGCATATGTTTTGATGTCACAGGTTCATAGCTGGAGGAGTTTTCCTTAGGGTGAATCATGCCTCAAGTCTCATCCATATCTGATTCAGATGAAACTCTACACTTTGGACTTTCGAGTTGATGCTGAACAAGTTGAGATCATTGGGATGGAATGAATGCATTTTCATTGTGAGAAGAACATGCATTTTGGGTGTGGGAATAGAATGTTATAGTTTGAGTGTGTCCCCAAAATTCATGTGCTGGAAACTCAATCCCCAACACGACAGTGTTGGGGGGTGGGACCTAAGAAAAGGTGATTAAATCCTGAGGGCTCTGCCCTCATAAATGGATTAATGTCATATCACAAAATTGAGTCAGTTATTGCAAGAGTAGCTTATCATAAAAGAAAAAAATTCTTTATGTTTTCTCTCTGTCTTATGCACTTGCTTCTACCTTATACCCTTCTACCATGGAATGTGGTAGAAGTTTTATCCTTCCAGATGCCAGCATCTTGGCCTTCAAAGCCTCCAGAACTGTAAGCCAAATTAAGTTCTTTTCATTATAAATTTCCAGCCTGTGATATTCAGTCATAGCAATAGAAAATAGATTATGACAATTTCCATAGTCTTTGCTGCATCCCATAAATTTGGTATAGGTTGTTTCCATTTTCATTTGCTTCAAGGTTTTAAAAAGACTTTATTATATATATTTAAGGTATATAACATGATGCTTTGCCATATGTATAGTAAAAAGTTTATTTTAATCAAGAAAATGAACATATCTCTCATAATTTCTCATTTTTTTCTTTGTGGAAGGAACATCTAAAATTATTCTTTTAGCAAAAATACCAAGTATAGTACATATTATTACACATAACCCTCATGTTGTAATTAGATCTCTCAACTTATTCACCCTACATATCTGCCACTTTATCAGCTTTGTCATCAGCTTAAAATAGATTGTAAGATACTTATTACTGGGCTCGGTGCCTGTGGCTTAAGTGACTAAGGCACCAGCCACATATACCTAAGGTGGCGGGTTTGAATCCAGCCTGGACCCGCCAAACAACAATGATGGCTGCAACCCCAAAATAGCCAGGAGTTGTGGCAGGCACCTGTGGTCCCAGCTACTTGGGAGGCTGAGGCAGAAGACTCGCTTGAACCCAGGAGTTGGAGGTTGCTGTGAGCTCTGATGCCACAGCACTTTACATAGGGGGATAGCTTGAGGCTCTGTCTCAAAAAAAAAAGATACTTATTACTGTACAATATTTTATCCAAGACCCCTAATAAAATACTTACAGTAGTTACAAAAAAGAAAAAGAAAAAAGGTATCAGAATATAGTAATACAAAAAATCCAACCCATGAAAATGGAAGACAGCAAGAGAGAAAAAGATAATAGAACTAGAAGTGAAACAGAAAATGATAAAATGGCAATAATAAATCCTACCCTATTAATAATTACTTTAAATGCAAGTGAATTGAAGTCCACAATAAAAAGATATGAAGTGGCCGAGAAGATTAAACCCCTCCCCTGATCTAACTGCACACTCTCTATAAGAACTTCTTTAGATTCAAGCACACACATGCAGAAAGTGAAAGGATGGAAAAAATATTCCATGACAGTAGTAAACAAATGAAAGTAGGGATGGCTACACTTATATAAGACAATGTAGACTTTAAGTCAAAAATTGTCTCTAGATACAAAGAAGGTTATTACATAATGACAAAAAGCTAATTCAATAGGAATATATAACAATTGTAAATATTTGTCTACCTAACATTAGTGCACTTAAGTCTATAAAAATTGACAGGTCTTGGCTCGGCGCCTGTGGCTCAACCGGCTGAGGCGCCAGCCACGTACACCTGAGGTGGCGGGTTCGAATCCCCAGCCTGGACCCGCCAAAAACAACAATGACGGCTGCAACCAAAAAATAGCCGGGCGTTGTGGCG
>NW_003852739.1:105374-106573 GCF_000181295.1 Otolemur garnettii
CGGGCCCGGGCTGGGGATTCGAACCTGCCACCTTAGGTGTATGTGGCTGGCGCCTTAGCTGCTTGAGCCACAGGCGCTGAGCTAAGTTTAAATCTTTAATCCAGTGAGAGTCTATCTTAGTGAGTGGTGAAAGGTGTGGGTCTAGTTTCAGTCTTCTACTGGTCGCCAGCCAGTTCGCCCAGCACCATTTATTAAATAGGGAATCTTTACCCCACTCAATGTTTTAAATTGGCTTGTCAAAGATCATATAATGGTAAATAACTGAGTTCATCTCTCGTCTCTCTATTCTGTTCCGTACATCTACCTCTCTATTTTTGTGCTAGTACCATGCTGTTTTGATCACTATGGATTTATAGTATAGTCTAAGGTCTGGTAGCATGATTCCTCCTGTTTTGTTTTTATTTCTGAGTAATGTCTTGGCAATTTGAGGGTTTTTTTTTCTGATTCCATATAAAATGAAGTTTTTTGGGGAGATCTTTAAAGTATGAGAGTGGAGCTTTAATAGGGATTGCATTAAAATTATATATTGCTTTGGGTAGTATTGACATTTTAACAATGTTGATTCTTCCCAGCCATGAGCATGGTATGTTTTTCCATTTGTTAACATTTTCAGCTATTTCTTTTCTTAGCGTTTCATAGTTCTCTTTATAGAGATCTTTCGTGTCCTTTGTTAAATAAACTCCCAAATATTTCATCTTCTTAGGCATTACTGTGAATGGAATAGAGTCCTTGAGTGTTTTTTTGGGTTGGCTGCTGTTGGTGTATATGAAGGCTACAGATTTATGAGTGATGATTTTGTAGTCTGAGACGCTGCTGTATTCCTTGATTACGTCTAAGAGTTTAGTAGTAGAATCCCTGGTATCATCCAGATATACAATCATATGATCTGCAAAGAGTGAAAGTTTCATCTCTTCCGATCCTATATGGATACCTTTAATTCCTTTTTCTTCCCTGATTGCAATGGCTAAAATTTTCATTACAATGTTAAAGAGCAATGAAGACAATGGGTAACCTTGCCTTGCTCCTGATCTGAGTGGAAATGATTTCAACTTAACTCTATTCAATAGAATATTGGCTGTGGGTTTGCTGTAGATGGCCTCTATCAGTTTAAGAAATGTCCCTTCTATACCAATTTTCTTAAGTGTTCTGATTATGAAGGGATGCTGGATATCATCAAACGCTTTTTCTGCATCAATTGA